>NC_039257.1:17464173-17474173 GCF_003368295.1 Carassius auratus
TATATATATATATATATATATATATATATATATATATATATATATATATATATTAATATTTTTATTCTTTAAGGTTGCACTTGAACCTGATAGTTAAGTAATTTATAATGCTACAAATGCGTCATATTTCAAATGAATGTTGTTCTTCAGAAAGTTCTGTTAATCAAAGAATATTTTTTAAAAAGTATAATAGTTTCCACAAAAATATTAACTGTTTTCAGCACTGACAATAATAAGCAATTTTTATTAATACTAGTAAGAATAAATCATTTGAATTATTTCTGACATCATGTGACACTGAAGATTGGACATTTAAACAAACAAACAAACAAACACATTTAACAAAAAAATAAATAAATAAGCATTGCATTACCCTCACATGAATAACAATACTACACAAATGTAATATTGTGAAATATTATTCAAATGTAATAATATTTGGAATTAGTATAGTTTTACTGAATATAAAAAAAAAAAAAAAAAAAAAAACAGAATAATCTTACAGGTCCCAGACTTCTGAATAGCATTGTGCTGATTTACTGTTTTTGTTTTGTTTTGTTAATATCATGTTTTAATCATGCATGGCATTTATGAAATTTTTTAAATAAAACATTTTCAAAGTATTGCACTTTTTTCAAGATTTTCAGCTTTTTAATGAAACTCTTTTTTTTTTGTCTTCATTATAATTTTATGACAGTTATATCAAAGTTTATTTCTTCGAGCCCCATAAAAAATATCAAACTGTTTTGTAATTTAAAAAAAAAAAAGTCACATTAACCACACATTTGAAGTGAAGCCTTGTCTGTACCGATTTTGTTATGCATTTTTAAACAAATGAGCATGTTACTGACCCTTTTGCAAACAGAGACAACACTTTTAAAATAAATGATATGACGTCGCCTTAATTCAAAGCATGTTAGCATGGCTCCCTGTGAGCCAACAGCTCTAAAACGTCACGAGCAAAAGTGCGCCACAGCTCCGAAAACTTTCAAGAAGTGAAGTATATTTAAGTGACAGAGAGAAAGTCTGGCTTTTTTCCAGGACTGTTTAGCGATCTAGATGAGGAGGTAATTACGCTGGATGCTGGACGGGCATTGTCAGCTTTTTAAAAGTGCCTCATTTAAGAGTCTTGGAGTTTGGAAGAAACCGCTGGAATCAGCTGTTACTAAACCCAATGATCAAACTCCAGCGTCTGCTGATATGATGTCCAGTCACAGGGCATAAAATCACCATTAGACATGGTTTATGCGTTCGGTCTGATGTGTAGAGAAACATCGCGGTTTGAGCTGTCCATTTTTATCCTCATCTGTGTGTTAGACATATCTGGGTCTTTGAGGATCCGTGCATGATATTACAAGCCGAAATAGACGGGGAATGATGCAACAAAGAAAAACTTAGGCAAAGATTCTCTAAGAAGTCTAAAAACATCACTCTTCAGTAAGGTGACTGCATATGCCGCCATTAGTGCTTTCCTCTCTCCAGTGATCAGACAAATGAAGCAAGAAGTTGCGATGCCGCCCATCTTGAACCCTGATCATAACATGTAATGGTTTGGCCAGGTGCTGGGGTGGCATTAGACCTGCCGGACAGGTGGCGGTGGGACGGAGGATGGCTTCGAGCTCCAGTAATGAGAGCCGTGCCAACTGGACTCCCATCTGCTGCCATGCTAAGCGCTCTGAGCCATTAAAACAGCCTCTTCTCATTCAGAGAGGGTTCGGTGAGCCGATTCTCCCTCAGGGCAGTCGCGCTGTCAAGGAGGGTTTGTGAAAGACTCGCCTGGTGATGAGTGCGACGGCTTCCTGGTTAAGGGATGATGGGAAGGTGAGGGCACACTGCGGGAACTCTTTTGATTTTCGGTGCATATGCAAACACTTCAAGATTTCAAGATGTACTTGAAAGCAGAAAAAAAAACACACTCTTGGTCATCAGTTATTCCTATTTCTATCCGTTTTTATAGATAGAAATTAAAGTCAATATGAAATGGGAGTTGTGATCATCTTCCCCGAATGTAATTTGATGTACAGTATTTATGAGTGATAGAGATTATATATTCCAGAAAAAAATATAAATATAAATTTGATTTTATGGTGACTTTTACCATACACAATTTTTCTTGGCTAAATAATTCACAGAATTTTTGGGGGGGGAAACAACAAAACAAACATCATCAAACAACAGGCGATGGATTAGCAATGTATTTGATTAAGTCTTTGATGTCTTGTGATATTCGTTGCTTTTTTACTAAAATATTCCATCTTGTTTGTTAAAAGTAGAGAATCCAATATGCTTATGTATATTTTTTATATTATTATAAGGTATTATTTGCTTTTTCCACTTCAAAATATTCTGTCTTGTTTGGCAAAATCCAATATGCATGTGTCAAAAAATAGTACAAAAAAAAAAAAAAAAATGCCTTTACTGTAGTTCTTTATTTGCACCATAAATGTTCCATCTTGTTTGAAATGTTCAAATGTCCCCACAAGGATTGTAAAACCTGATTTATATATATATAGGGGGTAAAAAAAAGAGATGATTTGGTCAGTATAAAAAGTAATAGAAGTCTATGGAAAGTCCCCACTATTCACAAATGCAAATGAGTGTGTGTGTGTGTGTGTGTGTACCTGGCATTTATCATGTTATGGGGACCAAATATCTCCACAAGGATAGCCATACCAGTAAATTTTGAATTTTTTTAGCTCCCCATGAGGAAACAAGCTTATAAATCATACAGAATGATGTTTTTTTTTTTTTTTTTTTTTTAATGTAGAATGTGTTCTATAAGGGCTAGATGTTGGTGTAGGGCTATAGAAAATTATAGCATGTTACACATATGCCATTACACATTTGGAATGTCCCTATAAAACATGGAAACATAATGTGTGTGTGTGTGTGTGTGTGTGAGAGAGAGAGAGAGAGAGAGAGAGAGACAGAGAGAGAGAGAGAGCGTAGCATAGCTCAGTTTGCTAACCGCTATGCTACAGTTTTGACACCATTTACAAAGATAAATAGATAATAGACGGATTACCTCACTGATGTGAATGGTACTTCATCACTTTGCGCTCAGACAACAATGTGACAATCCACTTCTCAACAGGCCTTTATTATATTTGGAGCATTCAAAGAAAAAAAAAAATACGAAGGCCTGTATCCGTCACGAACTGACTGACGCAGGTTGACACTTCACTGTATTGGTAGCATGGTGGTTGTAATTGTTAGCTGTCAACATTCATCTTATGTGAGCTGCTCGGATTGTAACAGCACTTGGCTTTTTATTGACCTTGAATCTCATTCCTATATCTCAAATTGCGGTGTAAGGCAAGCCTTGCCGTCACTCCTTAATTTATCTCCAGACTGTAATTGATGACCGCGACCGGGAGGATCCGAGACAGCCGCCTCGGAGCGGAGAAAAATCGATAATGACCCATAAGAACGTGTGAGAAACATTAAAAAGACAAATCTTTTTGTTTGGAGGCAGCAAATGCTTGAATTTGGCTCTACATGCAAGCTAAACAAGCACTTGAGATCCCCTTAGAACCCACGGTAATTCAGCGCGTCTGACCCCGCAGGACATTCATAAATATTCACGACAGCAAATAAAGAGGCCTATGTAAACAAAAAGTTGTCAGTCCTTGTTTGGGCGATATATCGGCTGTTTTGAGCAGAGGAGGCACCAGGGACCGGGAGTAAATTACTGCGCCGGAAATTGAGTTATTGGGAATCGCCCTGTCAACAGGGGTGTTAGCGAGGCGTGCAGTTGCCTTGGATTCCCAGGGTCCATTTAAGTGGTTGCTATGCGTCTGAGCCCATGGGCTGCCCGATGTCAGCAGGACCAAGCCTCCTCGCATAGGGGCCAAATAATAGCGGTTGTTTTCAGATGCTGTGTTTGTTGGCTCACTCGCAGACAGATCCTCTTGTACTCAGTGGGGTTTGACCATTAAACGGGTGACCTTGAGACTCACCTGAAGCCAACGTCCTCTCGGTTAGCATAGCTTTGAAACACACACTTTGTAATCATGTCGAATTAAAAGTGCATTTGAAATCATTACATTTTAATCATCTTTGATGTTTTTTAGAAGTAGGCTACATTTATTGTGATGTGTTGGCAAACAAATATAAGGTATTAAAATTATGCATTTTAACTTAATTTATGTAAATATGAAAGTCATAGTGGTTTAGAACAACATGAGAGTGGATATGACTATTTGAGGATTTATGGACAAAATCGCTCTTGTGAAAAGAGAAGTGTGCTTAACTGTAGTGAATGTGCACCTCAAAACCTAAAAGTATATTAAAAGTATATAGAAAAACTGCACCTAAAATAATAGATAACAGAATATAGATGATATAAGATTAATGAATTAAATGGCCACTTAAAGGGAGTAAACTTTCATGACTGTGTTTCTAAAGAAGTGCACTTTAAAATGATTAATCGTGATTAATCGTGATTAATCGCACCCAAAATAAAAGTTTTTGTTTATGTAACATATGTGTGTGTACTGGGTATATTTATTATGTATATAAATACACACAAAGTATATATAAAAAAAATATTTACATCTATTTACATATAATAATAATTAATATTACACGTAATGTGTATATATGTAAATATATTTAATATATTTAATATACAAATATAGAATATTTTGTCTAAAATATATGCATGCATGTTTGTGTATGTATATACACACAATAAATATACACAGTACACATACATGTATTATGTAAACAAAACTTTTATTTTGGATGTGATTAATCGCGATTAAATGTTTGGCAACACTAATATATATTAAATAATATTATTGCAAAAAAAAAAGAAAAAAAGAAGTGAGCTTAATTAATTTTCAGTTGTAGTGAAGTTCAAATCTTAAAAGGGATATTCAAACAAAAAAGTATTATTAATTTAACAGATAATGTCAATTTAAAGGTTTTTCATTAAAGTAAATTTGAAATAATATTTTGCCATACTTTAATGCACTTATTTTGATGAGTTGACTATCATACATGTAAGGTACTTGAGTACTTTTTAATGCAAGTATTTTTGAATAAATTTTAACAAATTGAATGAATTTTAACTTGAAGAATGAAAGTCACCCTTGTTTTGAATGACTTGAAAGGGAATAAATTATGACTATTTGTTGAAAAAGAAGTGTGCTTAATTGTAGTGAATGTGCACTTGTAGTGTAGTATATTTTTAGAAAACTGCATCTAAAACAAATAAGTAATAGAATGCTGATAACATAAGATAAAAAAAAAACTACTTAAGTGCAATTTCATGACTGTTTCTTAACACACTTACTACAAGTATACTTAAAAAGTGCAATTTGTAAAAATATGTTTAATAATATTTCTGCCATGTTTAATGAAGTACATTTATTTGAATGTGTTGACCAACATGTAAAGTACTTAATTATTACAGTTAATATATCTTAAATGCAATTATTTGCGACTTCAACTTATTAAATACTTGACATACTGTATATAGAAATTGTATTTAGGCATATTTTAGTTTCCTATAAATGCTTGTCTGCGCATTCAGCAGTACACATTAAACAGACTATAAATACATAAAAATATATACTTAAGTCTTATTTAACTAGGTCAGAAGAAGTGCCCTAAAGTTGAGCTATTTGAACATGCAGACAGACGTCTTGTACTCAGTGGGGTTTGACAATTAAACAGGCGAGCTTGAGACTCACCTGAAGCCGCCGTCCGCTCAGTTCATGCAGCCCGCGAGCCCAATGAGAATAAAAGTCATTTTTGGAGTGAAGCACTACATTGACCTTGTTTGAGTTAAACTCGATGAGTTTCTTGAACTCTTGCTCTTTCAATTTCAGCATTGTCTTGATGAGTTTCCTTTTTTGTCTTTGCCGTTGTTAAATGTTTGCGCTTCCAGATCAGCGAGCTAAGACTCGTGTGCTCTCTGGAGACCTGTGAGCAAGGGAGAGCATTGCATAAGAACGACTTTAGAAAAGCTGATATCACCTTTTCACCTTGCTGTCATCTGGCATGCTAATTGGAGGAATGGAGCTAGTCATTGCTGACCCCTGAAAAAAAAAAAAAAACCTATATGAAATAAATAAGTAAATAAATAACCAGGCACAACATAATAAAGTGTCAAGTGATGAACCACATCTGTTCCATGTTAAATGGCTAGTTTGCACAATTATTGCAATTCTGTCAGTATTTACTCACTTTCATGTTGTTCCAAACTTGTACGACTTTCTTGCTTAAGATTCAATGTCCGTGGTGCTGTTAGTTCATGTCATGTGACTTATTTTGAATATGCAGAAGTGTGCATGAGATTTGAAACACATTAAGGAAGATTTTCAGTCAGTTCTTTTAGTAGTACTTTGACAGACACTGTAAGCTGTAATTTTATGTTTGGAAAAGAGCAGCCTGAACATTGAGCTAAAACTCTCATTTTGTGTTCTATTGAAGGATGTATAGTAATAGTGATGGGTCATTTATGAATGATTCATTCACTGCATCTGAAACGTGACAAATGAATGAAAGATTCTTGAAGGAAAATTATCATTTATGTTCCCCATAAACTATCGTTGGCTGCATTATAATGATTTGATAATTTGCAATGTGATCTAGATTGTGTTGGTGGACGTATTTGGGGAATTTGGCTGTTGAAAATATAACATTTAACGCCATTTAAATGAATGGAATTATTTGAATAAAGCTTCGTTTATTTTGATGAATGGTTTGAAACTTCAGTCAGTAAAATACGTCAATCTTCCCATCACTCGAATGTAAGTCATACTGATTTAAAAAACTACATGAGATTAAATTATATTTATTAAAGAATTTAAGACCAAAATCACCATTGCGTAAAATTAAATTAAATTAAATTAAATTAAATTAAATTAAATTAAATTAAATTAAATTAAATTAAATTAAATTAAATTAATGATTGAATGTATTGAATGTGCATTTGTAGTGTAGTTCAATCCTAAAAGTATATTTAAAAATTCACTGGCAGATTATAATGTTAATGAAATAATAGCGCACTTTGTGATAATGTTATATTTAAACTTTTACTTGAATGTCCTTTGTTAATCATTATGATTTTCCCATACTTTAAAGAGATACACTTATTTTGATGTCTAAACACTTAATTATAATTTAAACGGTAGTTTGTTATGTAGTATTGCATTTAACAAAGTACATTTATTTTAAAAGTACTAAATTGCAGCTTCATAAAAAATGTGTAAAAAATATATGTAAATGCATGACAAGTGTTCTAGTGACGAGTTTCAATAGAAATGACATTAACGTATATTTTAGCTTACCATAAATGCTTGTCAGTTCTTTCAACAATACACTTTAACCAGAGATAATAGAAAAGTAATTATTGGACAAAAAAAAAGGGGCGGGGTTTGGTGGGGTTAATCATGACATAAGAGTGGGCCAAATGAAGCAAGTTTAGCAATTTGAATTTAATAAAAATGTAAACTTTAATACATTTAATTCAATTTGCACTGAAATACATTCATTGAAAGTATATTATTTCTGTAATAAATGCTCTTTTTAAAAGTATGATTTTCACCAAAGCAAATCCAGAGGAAATATCTCATATAATAGCTTATGCAACCTGTATCTATGGAATTACATTTAGTTCAATAATAATGAACGCAACTTCATAAAACTGAACGTAACTTTTTCAGAAACTATCAAACATATGCCATTACAAAAGAAAAAAAAAAAACACAATGAAAATGAAAAAAATTTACTCAGGCCCACAAATATAACAGGATCTTCAAATATGCTTCATTTTTGTTAAAGTTTTTCAAAGATTCATTTTCGCTGATCGTGGATTCTGAATGCATTGCCACAGACTTCGCTTTTGCTTTGCAGTTTTTAGTTTGGAGTTTTGACACAAACTTCTCGTAGGGGCGGGGTTAACAGTGATCTACTCTGATTGGATAGTGAGCTTTTGATGGACAGGTGCTCTCTGACCGGGAAGTACTGTGCAACTGTGTTCATTTTTTTTTTCATTTTCATTGTGTTTTTTTTTTTTTTTTTTTTTTTTTTTAATGGCATATTTTTGATAGTTTCTGAAAAAGTTACGTTCAGTTTTATAAAGTTTTGTTCATTTTTATTGAAGCAAATGTAATTCCATATATCCAGCACTGAATGCTGCAAAGATGCCAGAAATCAGGTTGGATACTTCAAGCAGCTGCCTTTGAGATCACTGAGAACACTAACAGACAGCTTTCTCCAGGTAACACAGATCTCCTCGGTCAGAGATATGAGATTTAGGTTAATTTAGATATTTGGCCTCTAAATTTAGAAATCTAGGTTGGTGCTGTACATAGAGGTAGTACCATAGTACCATATTTTCCGGACTATAAGTCGCACATTTTTTCACAGTTTGGCTGGTCCTGCGACTTATAGTCAGGTGCGACTTATTTATCAAAATTAATTTGACATGAACCAAGAGAAATTAACCAAGAGAAAACATTACCGTCTACAGGCGTGAGATGGCGCTCTATGCTGCTCAGTGCTCCTGTAGTCTACAGTGAAGACATAAAGCGCCCTCTCACGGCTGTAGACGGTAATGTTTTCTCTTGGTTCTAAATGAATGCGACTTATAGTCCAGTGCGACTTATAGTCCAAAAAATAAGTTATGTACTATAGTAAAATACAGGTAACTAAAGCAGTTTTTGATGCCCATTAACTTCCATAGTTTTTTGTTTGTTTCATATTATGGAAGTAAAAAGGGATCTTCAACAACTGTTTGGTTACCAACTTATTATTATTATGATTTTCTTTTTCTCCTTATTTTGTGTTTAACACAAGAAGAGAGACACGTACAGGTTTGGAATGACTTCAGGGTGAGTGAATGCTGACAGAATGTTCATTTTGGGGTGAACTATCACTTTAAAGCACCAATCAGTTCTCTTGGTGTCTTTCAACTATTAGGCCGGGTTCACACCGCAAGCTTCAGCAGAGCGAAAGCAGTGCGTTAGCTGCAGGTAGGCAGAGCAGAAGCAGCACGCGTCTATTTTGCTTTCACACCGGCAGCGGAGGCAGCACGCAACTGAACAGTGGGTTTTGTAACTTTTGTTTTGCTGTCTTTGTTTTCCGTGCAGTACGTGTTGTTGATAGAAGAAAGGCCATCGCGCTATATTTGTTATTAGAGACTATGAAAAAGACGCAGACTTTGGGTTCATCCCATTAACCGACGTAGGAGAGAACATGGTGCGTATTACCATCTTGTCACTGGGTTTGTTTGCAAGCAAATTTACCAAATTTACCAAAAGACAGCCTGAGTTCCTGCTCCTTGCCTGAGTTCCTGCTCATCTTGAAATCAGCATTTACTTGATTATTATATATGCACGTATCACCTGCATTTGTTATTTGTGTGCTTATGTATAATTTAGAAATTGTAAATAAATGGTTCCAATTGAATCAATTTTGAATCAAATATTGAGTTGTTTCGTGTGCCAGCGAAAGCGTCAAAAACATTATAAAATTACTTACCATCTGCAATAAGAGCCGTTGAAACTTCATCCCATGCTTTTCCTTCTCCTGCAAGTCTTTGTAAAATACATTGTGTGGATCATAAAGAACTTGATATTTCTCAACTTCCACGATTAGACGAGTGTCGTCCATTATTGTCTTTCCAGGTGCACTCTGAAGACCACCGCATGTGACACCACGTGCTGTTGTTTATGATTGTCAGCATTATATTATGGAGATGCAGATGCAAATCTCTAAGGCTAAACTAGCAGTATAAAAGTCGTTTTTGTATTTCGGCAAAAAAGTTTATTTTTGTTTAAAACTGTAAGTACTTTGACCGATTTTGTAAAAAATAATAATAATAATATAATAAAAAAAAAGAAAAATACGTGACTTTAAATATCATACATTTCTTATGTAATTTGTAAAAAACACATACGATATCATTAATGCTAATTTTGGGCAAAATTACTTTTCGTTTCAGTACATGTGTATTTTGGCCATGATCAGTGTCACTTTATCTTCT
>NC_039257.1:17479173-17609173 GCF_003368295.1 Carassius auratus
ATACAATAATGTTAAAAAAGTTGGGACATCCTATGGAATTCCTTGGTTTTCTGTATCAGGACATAATAAAAAATCATCTGGTCCTTGGCGGGTCATAAAATTTGGAAAATAAAACCTTAGATGAACAACAACAAATAACATATCACACCTGATCAATATTTATTTAACAAAAATAAGAAAACCATGTGTGACAAAGTTAGGACACCCTATGATTGAACTGCTTGTTGCATGATCCAGTACTGGCCCAACTTTAGCTGTCAGGTGGATGGACTCACATTAGTCTCTAGAATACTTTGGTAAACCGAAGAGTTCGTGGTGGATTCAATGACTGTGAGGTGCCCAGGTCCTGTGGTTGATAAAAAAAATAAAATAAATCTCCACCAGCATGGAGACATTTGGTTTTAGGTGCTGATATGCTCTTTAGGTTTTCAACATGCTGCTGTGTATTATGGCCAAACATCTCCCCTTCTGTCTTATCTGTTCAAAGGACATCATTCTAGAAGTCTTGTGGATTGTTCAGATGCAACTTAGCAAACCTGAACCATGCTGCCAAGCTTTTTTCAAACATGTCATACTTCTCCCATATCTGCTATATAGTTTTGTTTAATTATATCTGAAAATGTATTAGCAATTTCTGAGTCAAAACTGCTTCCACACCAGTTTTTTTTTTTTTTTTCTTCTTTCACCAAATGTCATGTTCTTGACTCACACGTGCACGCAACAGCTCAGCGGAAGCAGCACAGCTTTTTCACTTTGGCTGATCAGCACTTCTAAACATGGTTTATTTGTGTACGGACACACAGCCGCCAATGTCATCCATGTCGTAGACATAAGTCAGGGGTGAGCGTGAGGTGCAGTGTTGACAGGTCCTCTTTCCTCTGGGGAGGTGTCAGATAAGGACTGCAGAAGGTTGAATACTCCTTTACCTGCAGTTTGCAGGCCGTTTCTTTCTTGTCTGCATGCTGTGTTCCATGGGGAAGCATGCAAAGAGAGCTTAATGTCAAAGCATTTTTTAAAGCTCCATCCATGTGCCAAATAAATGGTGCTTATATTTAAAGCTAGACCCTAAAGACCGTGTTTACCAGCTGTGTGGCTGTGTATTATTGCAGCATGAAAGACATAGACATTTGAATCAACTTAGGTCTTTTTCTGCTTAAATGAAATTATATTTGACACTGATGCTGTGTTTGGGGCAATGTGTTTATATTTGTGACGAGACACAATTGTGTCTCTGTGATAGAGTGTCAGCGTTAAATGACATTTTAAGCTGTTGGTACAAGAACAAATACATCAAAATGACGTGGAATAATGTGTTTTTATAATATTTAGAACTTGTAAACAAGATGTTGTGACATTTAATGCCATCTGAGTGAGATTTAAATGCAGTATATCCACAGAAATCATTGTTGGTGACAGAGATGTCCAAAACAGGTTTGTTGTATGCATTTGTTGATGCTGTACTCGATAAGATAAGAAAAGTTGCATAGTGAAAGAGCTTTGTGTTATTTGGGCAACTTTTACTAGACTAGTTCTGATGCATAATGCACACAAAACTGGAAAGCACTGGCTAAAGCTTCTATCTAAAATAGCTATTTCGACAATTCCACAATGCAATTTTATTTATTTTTCATATGTTTGCCAGACTGTTACTGAAAAAAATACGGTAGCAGCATTTTAGGCTTTATGGTTTTAACTTAAATTATAGTTAAATATCATTAATTTCATTAACTGATAAAGTTAATATACAATACCAACCCACTGAAGTACTGAAATACGTTTTGTATCTTTGTAATACACTGCACCAAAAGCAGGTGGTGATGAGAAAATCACATGATGAACCAAAGCCTATCAAAAGCAGATTTGAAATATTAACATATATAAAAGGTGCACAGCCTCATTTACACAAACATTAAACACCTTCACACATGAAACTGAAATAATGCAATAAACATTAATTGAACAACATGAAACATACAACCCCAATGTACACAACTGATAACAAAAAAACTAAAAAGAAACATAGTTATTTCATCAAAAGAACGTAAAATCTGAAATATCAATTTACAGTTATTTGCTGTAAAATGTACAATATTTTTCAATTCCAAAAATGGTATACTACCATAAAATTACATGTAATGTTCAATACAGTTTTTCACCATATATAGTATGCAAAAAATTCTAACTTTCCATTAACTATTTAACAGGTTTGTACTGTATTATATTTACAGTCTTTTACCATTAAATTCAGTAATTTTTCATATTTTCTGTTCACTGGGAGTTATATTAAATGTGATTTGAACAACTAAATATTTTAATGAAATATTTGAAATTGTTTTGTTTGAGGTTCTTATAGAATGCTGCCGGAATGATTTCTAAAGTCAAAGTTCTAGTGTCCCACAATCAGAGTGGTTTTGGCTAAATGATTGAAATAACAAAAATCATTTCATGTTTTATTTTAAATTATAAAATACCTTTATAATACCCTTTTAACAGAACTATTGAGTACATTAAACATCATTAAACCAAAGAGGTAAACTCATCTACACTACAGGCCACTTTTACAGTGTTATTCACGCTATTGCAGAATCTTAACTCAAACCTGTAGATTTAAAATAAAATACTGAAAGAGTTGTCAGAAGCTTAACGGTGATGAAACTGAAGTCATGAGACTGTAGTGTAGTTCCTTTTTTGAAAGAATATGTCATCAGTGCAGCACTCTAGGTAGTAGCACACAAAAAAAGGCTAAAATCATCCGTATCAATCTGATTAAATCAACATAAGCTCATTGGAAATACGTGCCTCTCCTTTCTGCAAAACTCAAAAAATTTACTTATACATGCAAATTGCTTCAATTTCCAGTTGAAATGAACACTAGAAGCAGTCAAACTCCCACAAACTTCTATTCCTTTTCACACAAAATACGATTTGCAGGTCTACAGTTTCGATTATTAAATCCTAAATTTTGAATAATTACCTGAGGAAAATTATATTATGAATTCAATACAATTTTAACATGCTGTGAGATTTGAAAACTGGTTTGTTGGAACGTTAGTGTCACATATCCAGCTTCATATGCATGAGTTTTCACGTGATACGGCATTGCATTTCTGAAGAGCTCTGGTACGGACTCAGTGAAATTACAGTTCAATAAAACAGCTCAAATCTGCATAAGGAAGTTCAAATAGCACGGCTGCATCAATAAATGCATTTTTATATCAGTTTCGCATTTAAGTTTGGTTTGGTGTATGGATATTTTCAACACTGATAGAGCATTAACTTTTAGCGACACTCCTTGGGTATTTGAATTCTGAATAGCTACAATACTTACCTGAAGCAACATAATACAAACACAGCAATACCTGCCCATATCAACATAGCAAAAAAGTCCAGGGTCACGTCCTGAACACTTCGAAACTGCCATGAAACGACCAGTAAGGTACGTAATAACGGTGTTGCAAAAATTTATTTAGAGACACGCATTTCCAATGAGCCTGGTTTGGATTAAATGGCTTTGGGAGATTTGTTAAGAACAGACATTTTTGAGGAAGAAATACTGGACACATTGGTAACTTACCTTAGTTTTATTTATTTCAGATTAACTTGGCCCAAACAGAACATAAAAAGAAAGTGAACTGTGGTTGGTCACTCAGAATGTCAGTCAGAATTTCTGGGCAGTTTTTGACCAGAATAAGCAGCTATGTAAAACAAACGTTATACCAGAAATCAGAAATCTGTGTTTGAGATTATCTATTACAATCTGCTGCCAAAAAATGACCTGCGCTACAGAACAGACCAAAGTGAGGCTTATTTTGATTGAAATGGTCCTTGTTGCCATAATTTTAGCTTTTTGGCAACTAGCATAGCTTTGTGGGTAAATGCCATTTTTAATGCTGCAGCCACAAAAGTTATTTGGTTTGACATTTACCAAGATTTTCTTGTAGTTTATCATCCATACTTGTGGTGTATGCAGAGCATATTTGTTCTCGTATTTGTTTCATCGTCACTGTTCTTTTTTCCCACCATATCTTTAAAATATTAGCTACCCTAGGTGCATCTCATATTGCGTACTTATGCACTATTCTATGAAGTTCTGTAGCATAAATAGTGTGAGTAGTGCATTCACACTGAAAATTCCCAAAAGAAAAAGTGCACTTTACATACCCGGATGATACACTTAAATAAACCTAAAAAAAAGGCGTGTGGAATATTAGGCACTTAATGCACTTAAATGTCGCAAATTTAATTACGTAGTAAAGAGCGAGGGGCTATCAGACTCTGATTATGAATGACAAAATAACCTTATATATTTCATACACTTCATGGTTGAGTGTACATGGTGTATGAGTGCTTAGTGTATGAAGCGTCATTTGGGATGCAGCTCTTTTTCATAGGGTAAACACAAAGACATTTGCAGGGTTATATACCAGCATGTGATTGTCCTTTAAATGCACCTCAGACATTTTGCCCAGCTAACGTAATTTAGCTTTAACCTTTTACCAATTCATTCTTTCCTGCCTGCCCTTTAAGTGTAACTCTAGCCATGATAATGCGGGGAATTAAATGGTAAACGTACACGGCATTAAATGTTCCTGAGGGAAACGGTGAGTTGTTTGTATGGGCTTTTCCTCTCTTCTGGAATTGTGTTCAGCATTGTCACTGTAAATGGCCTTAGGCATCGGCCATTACTTACAGCTCATTCTTCATTAATATTACAGAGATGTTGAATTATTCACATGCCGTTGGCCACAGGTGAGGAGGACAGCATGAGGTGACATTGAGCAGACTGTCACTTCATGCAGTGGAGGAAAACTGCTGCTCTGCTTCAGGTGTTGTGGGCAAACCTGGAATGTCAGGTGCTTTTCCCTCGGGAACCAATAAAGAAAGAAATCTCATGTTATTATTAGCTCCACTTGCTAGAATCACTACTACTATTGCTCATAATTAAGGGTGAAGGGTTTATTCAATTGACTAACTAATATATTAGAAATGTTACAAATGCTAATTAATCAGTTGATCCACCAGAATAATCAGCTGTTTATATTCATACAAAGAAAAGTCAGTGAGTTCCAAAACAGCAATATTTTAAGATTCCGTTATTGTTATTAATTTATTGTCAATAGCTTTTCTACATTATTTATGAATTAATTCATATTAATAAATTTAAATTAATTAATTAATTAGATAAATTAATTCATGGTGTTTTTAAAATACATTTTGCATGAAAGGAGCATTCACAACCCCACCACCCACCCCCCTTCAGAATTATATATATATACAGTATGTATTATATATGATGTTTATAAACGATTATTACTGTTGCTATAATTGGCTATTTAAATGTGTGAAAATTGATGATGTCTTTTGTCTTAAAAATAAACAAAAAGTATTATTTTTGGAAAACCACCGGTAACGTTTTCTTCAGAAAAGTTATAATTTTATATTTCACTTTATTGTATTTTTATTTTTTGTTCAATAATTATTTCTGCTGCTGCTGTTTGCTATTTAAATTCACGATCTGTATCTTATAAATAATTAAAATGTTGATTTGCATGATTTTTCATCATTATTATTGCTAATGTTTGAAAAAAAGTACAAATATTAATAAATAAAATGCATTATTTTTAATGTCTAAATCACTCTGATTGGGAAAAAAAACTGTCACATTTTCTTAAGAAAATTTAGCTTGTTTTATATTTTGTTCAATTTGTATTATTATTTCCTATTTAAATTTGTGATCTTTATATAATTAATAATTAAAATGATTTGCCAGATTTTTCACCTTTTCCTTAATTTATTCAATTAATTCGTATTATCGTTGCTATTCAAATTTGTCTGCAGCGTAATCAAATATCTTCAACTTATAAACATTTCTTGTAGAATCGACATGGTTTTGCCTGAGAAAGCAGTTGTCATAAGTATTAAACTTATAAATAAGTTGTATTTTATTATTATTTTCTTTATTTTATTATCATTGCTGATGTTTGCTTTTTTTAAGTTAGTCTGAAGCAAACTTTAAAAATAAAATACTTGATTCATGTCAAAGCAACATGTTTTCGCTACACAAAACTGTACCGATACATACTGTACACATGGGAGGTTTAACTCTCATTCAAGTATTTGTAATGCCCTAATGGAACATATGGAGTGCTTTCTATCTTCCCTACCTCAGACTCTCCCTCTTATCAGGACTGTGGCGGTCTCCTTGAGTGGGCACTCGCCGACTGCTGATTTCACTTGCACTAGCAGGTCGTTTCTCCAGGGAAAGCTTCAAAATCTTGCAACATTGCAGAAAGTATCGAGGAATAGAAAACAGGCAGAACAGCTCTGGTTATCAGGATCACGTTTAGTTTTAAACATCACCACCATTTGACATTTTTACTTAGAGAAATCACTAATGTTCATTTCTGACTATATTTTTTGAATCGAAAACCCTTGGCTGATATCGCAATATACAAATATTCACAAAAAGGGTCATGGTCAGAAATCAAAACACTCGCGACAAGCTGTATTGTGCTTGTCTGATGGATTCTTTTTTTATTCCTCTGGACGGGGAATGATGGGCTACTCTTTGACGTGGGGTCAGTCGCAGCTATAGTGCCTGAGGGACTCTCGCTGTTTGGCAATGTGAGGTATGATTCCTCGGGCCGCCTGGCGAGCTCACTGGAGGGCCTCGTTCTCTCTGCTTTGGAGGACAAACCCTTTCTCATGGTTGGTTAGACTAATCACCATGGGGACCGACTCCCCCTTCTCTTCACATCGCCCGCAGGCAGGTATCAGAAATAGGCCCTGCCAGAAAAAGCACTGGAGAGAGAGGGATGAATGTGTGGGAAAGGATTGCAGTCTTCTAGAACATGGGAGGAGAGCCGCTGAAAGTGATATAGTGGTTACTAAAGCCCACCGCAGAGAACCCCAGAGGCAGGAACCTCCACAAGCAGAATCCAGTTAATTGCCATTGTACAAAATACATTTTTATAGACAAGCGAGTCACACAGAAAAATGGTCCGTGTCACAGTTCACCCCAAGATTCAAAGCAAAAAATCTGCATACAAAGCTGATGCTTTTTTTTAAGACTTTTTGCATTGTGAGTAGAGTAATGTAGAGATTTCCAAATTGACTAGTTGGTCTGTTGCCTGAATGACTAATCCATCCCAGGCTCGTTGGAAATACCTGAATCTGCCAACATTTCTACAAAACTCTACATTTCACTTTAGCTTTCAGTTGAAATGAACACTAAAGGCACTAAAACCCCAACTGTATTGTCAACACTATCTCACTGCCAATTCGTACGTATTTTATGAGGTGGCTTATTCGTACGAATTTGTACGACCTCACTCTTACGATTTTATACGATCTGTCTAAACCCCAGTGACGGTTAGGTTTAGGGTTAGGTTAAGTTTAAGGTTAGGTGTAGGTCATTCGTACAAATTCATACGAATTGTGAAACTCGTAAAATACGTATGATTTGGCAACGATCGTATGAATTTGTACGAGTGTGGACGTACGAATTTGTATGAATAAGCCACCTTGTGAAAAATTTACGAATTGCCGTGAGATCGGGTTGGTATTGTAGTTCCTTGTAAAATATTATGTTATGACCTCAAAACACTTTTACAGTTGCACATGATTTGTAAATAAATACATTTCGACACTGGCATCACATGACCAGCTCAATGTGCATGGCTTTACTAAACTTGCTCTGTAGCATACCCGGTAAAGCATTGAACTTGCTATGCGTGGAGCTTTGGTTTGAGTCTGGTAAGTCACAACATACCACAAAAGTGCTCAGTGCCTTGTAAACCAAGGCTCAGATGGCATGGTTGCTTCAGCAAATTTATTTTTTTTCTCACATTTTTATTTATTTATTATAATCTATGTATCATTTGTTCACTCGTTTTTTTATTTAATATTGGAAGTAGGAAAATTAGATATGTAGCTGCAATAAGTGCTTTAAGCAGCGGAGGACTATAATTCTGTTATATGATATTGCAGAAAAACTGATGACGCAACAGTTTGATCTTCAGCTGGCCAATCAGCAGAAAGGGAGATTTAATTACAGTTTTGTTTTTTTGTTTTTTTTTTTACATTCACAAAATTAAGCTACATTTGTGTTTTTCATTTCTTGGAAGAAAACAAAAAGGAGCAGTTTTCAAAAATTTTGCTGGCCAATCAGCAGAAAGGGACGTTTAATTACCGTTTTTTTTTTTTTTTTTTTTTTTTTTTACATTCACAAAATTAAGCTACATTTGTGTTTTTCATTTCTTGGAAGAAAACAAAAAGGAGCCGTTTTAAAAATTTTCTATTTTCAGTATTAAATAATAAAATAAAAAAACTAGTTAAGGAATGATACACAGATTCAAGGTTAAGTCTATGTTAATTTTAAATGCGATACAGCATTACATTTTTAGCAACACTTATTGGAATATTCCATTTTCAAACTACCATGATACATACAACAGCCATTATAATAAACACATTTCTATTAATGTAGAACTTTGTTTCAGAGATAGTTAGACACACTTTTTAGCACCACTTATTGGACATTTAACTTTTAAACTGTAAATACAATGCTACAGGCAACACAATATAAATTTGCAACCAAAATTTGTTTCCAAATGCCCATTTTTTGTCATGCTGTACTGTTAAATAAACCTGTACCTGCAATGGAGAAGAAAATATATCATTTAATCTACCTGTGGACATGTCACCTGCAAAGTAGACCAAATGAACATGAAGCAATGCATTTCATGTTTATAGAAATGTATGCAGAGTCAAATATTTATAAATGAGCCTGAACTGGACTATTTTCTCTTAATTCAGGAATGTGTAATTATGCTGATTTGAAAAGTTGGACTTTTTTAACAGCACTCCATGTAAAAAAAAAAAATAGATATATTTCTGAATGTGTATTGCTGACAGTGCAAATTAAAAAGATAAAAGTATAGATACTTTTCAAAAAGTTTTTTGGTGATATCACCTTAAAGCAACAATATATATATATATTTTCCTATCTTTAAATATCAGTTTCAGAGTTTTTCTCATGACTTCTAATATGGTGAATGGCTTCTGTTTCTTTCCCTCATTCCACACAAACTTCTGTTTTTGAAGTGTGTAAGTTTGTTGATTGGGTGATATATTTCTCCAAAAAAATGGCAGTTTAATATTTCTGTCAACAGGGTTTAACAGGATTTAACTGTAAACATTTTAAAAGTACAGCCATAAGACTTAAAACTTTCTGATATCATCCGTGTAAAATAACATACAGTTTTTCAACTTCCCTGTCATGATGGCGGTAAACCCAGTGTCGTTTTCTCAAGGATTCTATAGAAAAGGAATGAAAAGGGAATTGTCAGTTCATACAAAAAAAAAAAAAAAAAAATCAATAAACATCAATAAACTTTAATTGCTAATTCATGTTTCTTTGGTTGAGGTGAAGTGTCAAACAAGACAATTAATAATTCATGTTCACACACAGCCTCTAAATCGGTCTTTGTAAGATGCAGCATTTGTCCTCTTTATTGGAATGTCATTTTCCGACTTCTTTTTATTTGCCAGTTACACTAATTCCCATAAACAACCCAAAAGGGGGAACCAGAGTGAAAGCTGAGCAAATAGAGTTCGATTAAGAGTGCTTGCTCTCTAGTGTATCCTCGTATCAATTGGTATTCCTCTCAGGATTTGGCAAACATTCTCTGCTTACAGCAAGGAGAATCTTATCACGGAGTCTGACTTTGTCAACACTATTAGATTCTGACACTCTGCGCAGAGTCAGAGATTAATAACTTCCACGTTGGCAGGGGGGTCGGGGAGTGGTTGGGTAAGACAGAGGAACGAGAGAGATTAACGAGTGTGAAAAACAATGACTTCTTCGTTAAACTCTAGACCGACGTGCCAATTCACAACATTTGAGTAATATGGGCTTTCAAGCCTGAGAACTGTTAGTACACGTGAAACTGGTGGCAAGATAAGGTGTTGGATAAAAACCTGACATGGCATTGGAGTATCATTAAAATTGTTGATGTACTGTATGACAAAAGCAAGGTGCTACCCTCAATTCATGATAGTGACAGTGACGTGACATACAGCCAAGCATGGTGACCCATACTCGGGATTTGTGCACTGTGTTTAACCAATTCAAAGTACACACACACACTGTGAACACACACCCGGAGCAGTGGGCAGCCATTTTATGCTGCGGCGTTCGGGGAGCAGTTGGGGGTTCGATGCCTTGCTCAAGGGCACCTCAGTCGTGGTACTGAGGAAGGAGAGAGTGCTGTACATTCACTCCCCCACCTACAATTCCTGCCGACCCAAGACTCGAACTCGCAACCTTTCTATAACCAGTAGGCCACGACTTCCCCAACTATGTTTATTGGTAATAACTAGGAAACACTGGTTTAGTGCAGATTCGTTTTTGGACAATTTTTTCTTCTTTTTTAAAGATATTTTGCTTTTGCACGGATGGGAACATTCTAAAAGTTTCTGTAACATTGTGTAATATGCTATAATAATATGCTTTCTGGAACATTCCAGAACATTGTGTGAACCATGTCATGTTTATGCATGAGTAATAACTGATTAGAGAAGTTTTTGATTTCATGAGCACTGCTAATGATACACAAAGGGTAATGTAATGTGAAACATTACAAATACAACTGAAATTTTTCACAGTGTAAGTCATACTATTTGTAAAAAGTGTGTTTGTGTGTGCATTTGTGCATGCGTAAATTAAAAAAAATTTTAAAAAAATAAGACATGTATTCAATGCATGAAAGAATTTTGAATTGCATTTATTTGGCTGTTGGTTATACCATATGACATTTTTAGAAAGATCTTTTGAAAATGGAAACATTGTTCAAACCCATATGAAACCAACATGAACACAAGTAAATTAATTCAGTATATTTCTTAGAATTTAGCACATTTAGCAGGGATTTTCCACTTTTATGTCACTGACACTCTGTACTGTATATGTCCTCTTAATGTCCCAAATTTGTTTTTCATACAAATCATTTTAGACGTTCACAGACGTTCTAATGTCACATCACATTTTTAATACGTTTTAATACTTTTATTAATTAGTAAATAGGAACATAATTCAGTGGGAAAAAAGGGTTTCACAATTATTCCAAAAACGAGAGAAGTATTTGCCCTCAAGTCAGTCTCATATTGTTAAGATCACTGTGAGGGGACAAAAATGACAAATGTGATCTTACATCTCAATTGTGTCTACTAAAGGTTCATTGGAGAAATGTACTCAATAGTTTCAGATTTTAATGTCATGTCTCTTAACAAACTAAATTGTCTGAACTCAGAATTATTTCATAGAGCTGTAGACTTGATGTATGTTCGTCTTTTTGAATTCAGATATCAGATGATTTTCTTCAAGTTTCCTAAAACTTAGTGGGAACTCGATTAAACCTCTTGAGCTATGAAAGAGGAACATGTGAGCAATAATAATAAATAAAAAAAATTCTAAAAATGTGCACATTTATTATTAAGGTAAAGCTGATTTCCCTCACTTAGAGTCTTCCCACTGTCATCTTTACTCTTAAACATTCTTCATATTGTGCAGAATCTATTTACAGTGCTTATTTGTGATATACTCTGCTTTATACTTGTCTTGTAGCATTCAAATATTGTAAACTTTTCACCCCGTGTGCTGTCAAAGTCAGAAAAAGTTGTCAGAAAAAGTGTTCCCTGTAAATTATTCATCGCTTTGAATGTACCACATTCGAATTCAAGCACCGCAAATGCATTCATGAGGGTTTTTCTGTCATTTCCTATCATGCAACAAAAATGGTAGCGGTGTCATCTCGGCTCTTAGTCTCACCTCATCACGGATGTTCCATATGCATATCGACAATGAAAGGTTTTATATTATTATTATTCAGCTGGGTCTGTAAAGAAGTCTATACAGATGGCGCATGCTATAAAATACGTCCGTTACGCTCCTCATCAAGGCGATGTTTATGGCAGGCGGCTTGCAAAGCAGAAGGTCAGGCATAATGAAAGTATTAAGCTTATGCATTCAAACATGAGCAAACTTTAAACTCTGAACAAAGAGAAGTCCTCGTATTTCATCTGTAAACTGACTAGGCATTAAAGGGATAGTTCACTTAAAAATAGACGCTCTTGTGATGTGGGACTTTCTTTATTCTGTGGAACATAATGAGAGTTTAAGCAAAGTTCTAGTCGCTTATTTCACTGTAGTTACAATGAATGAAGCTGGGTTCAAGGTTCAAAGTCATATATTCAAAGACGAACAATTACTTTATATGAAAAAACATCCTTAATCACTGATATTCTTACCTTTCAGTGAGCTCTTAACTGATTATTTATTCAGTGAGTTTCAATGGAGGCTGAATCAGTTGAATTAAAGAATCAAATCAGACCGATTTGTGAAGACATCATTCAGATTTCTGTTTCTGTGAACTCGATTCATTGAAGAACTCAAAATGAACAATTGGTAAAGTGGAGAACACTGCTTTTCTCATGAACTCTTTTGAACATGACTTATGAAGTTTAAATTTTGAGTGAAATCTATTTTAGTAATTTAGTGTATTCTTGTCATTTAGTACCTAAGTCATATGGGGTGTTGTTAGCGCAGTTGATAAGACACATGCCTTTGGTGTGAGAGACCCGGGTTCAAATCCACTGTGAGACACCAATGTGTCCCTGAGCAAGACACAAGGCGTGTGACCTCTGACATATATAGCAGTTGTAAGTCGCTTTGGATAAAAGCGTCAGATAAATGAAAATATGGACTACTTTATGGTGCCTTCACATTCTTAAAGCTTGAAAGCCTCAGCCTCCATTTTTTGTAATTGCATGGAACAGTCTGTCACCTTTTGTGTTGGACTAAAGAAAGAAGTTAACATGGGTTGATGCTGTCACTGATGGCAAAGCTTTCTTTTATGGGTAAACTGTTACTTTATTAATGGAAGGCTTGAGGAGTATATGCTGAGAATTTCATGCTTTGAGGCTTGTTTAATCACTCTGTTTCTCTCTCTCTCTCTTTCTTGTTCCCCTCCATCCCTGTTCCTCCATCTCTCTTCTCCATTTTATGCTCTCAGAGGCGGCAACGAAAAACAAAGTGAAAGGTGAGTTATCTTCTCTGTCTTTGCAGCTGGATGATTTATGTTGAACACAACTCCCAATAAACAATATGCTGTTCGGCCTCCTCTTATCTCCCATAGGAGCCTCAGATGCATTTACATAGCCTCGGCCTGTGAGAAAGCAAACCTGGAACCTTTGATAAATTGGCCCTAGGAATACCCATTATGAGCTGAATCCGCTCTACATGCTTCCTGGGTTTAGAGCAAACTTGTGCTACACAATTAGGAGAAGGATGTAGCTGTTGGATTTTGTACAGGTTATGGTCACCACTGCTGATTCATTGTACAGCTCAGGTGGGAGTGCTTTGTCTCGAGTATGTAGCACAGGGTTAACATGTGGTATTTCTGCCTAAAATCCTGCGTCTTATTCACAAACCACCCACAATCCGGTTTAACCAGGTGCTAAATGCTGCAGCGTATTTAAATTAAGTTATTGTAATTTCCTTTAGTGCAAACACGCCTCCTTCAATAAAGGCCTGTGAATTATGCTTATTAAAGAAGGCACCTTATTCACAAAACTCAGTGCTGTTTGCCTAAAGCAATTAACATTGTGCTATTACCACCCACAGAAAGTAGGCGGCAAAATGGAATTTCATTTAAAAGGGAGTTTGCACGCATTTTATATTGATCGTGGCAGCAGTTATTCATCCAGTGATGAAGAAGAGCATATATCCAACTGTATGAGTCAAATGCACTGTTTTCAAAAGACCTATTCATTTGTCTAGATCGCTATACAGGTTTGGTAAAGTTGAGGTAGTCCGCTGTATCATCCACAGCCTAGCACTTAAAACTGCGCAAAGCTACCGCTTGAGATGATACCTGATTTTCATAATTTGATTAGTGAATTGGTCAATCAAACAAGGCAATTATATCTTAGCATCCATAATATTTAAAAATCTAAAATATTTACATGAAGTTCAAAAGCAAGTTGAGGTCAAGATGATGTCAATGCCAAGCTAAGTTTACACAAATTGAGGCCCAGACCTAGAGAAACTCATATATTCTAATCAAATATATGGAACGGTAACAAAAAGCAAATGCAGTTACATTTAACTGTTTATTAAGTTGGTGCTAAAGCAATGCATAAGCAAATTAAAACAACAGAGTTCCCACAGATGAGTCTTTAAAGATGACTCTAACTCTCAGAAGCTCAGAAACTTTAATTTTTAAGTTGATTACCTGAATTACCTGTATAGGTCTGAGTGACGCTACAACATGCACGATTTGATGGTAGGCAACGATTGAGTTGCAATAGTCTTGCAATGAAATCACTTTGGCCTAAATGAGGAGCTGAGTTTAGAGGGAGTCAAGGAAAGGCATTATTTTCCTTGAAATGGAATGGCACAAAGCCCAGGCAGGTGTCATAGTCTACAAAGGACAGCTGGTGATCTAGAATGACGGGAAATGGCGACTTGACCTTCAGCTGAGATTTGAGTCCATGAGAGGTTGGAAGAGGGAACTCATCAGGGAAGTCTTAGCTTGGAGGTAGAGGAGCTCAGGGTTGTGGGTGGACATCCCGTTTGATATGTCAGAGTGGCATACAGGGTTCCTTGGCATTTTGAGATTGTTGTCAGCATAGCAGTGGTAAAAGAAGCACCTGGATGAATGCTCTGGTGTAAAGCAGGATTCACACTGACACTGATTTGCTGCGACAAGGCAACCAGAAATCATTCATTTTTGGTGAGATTTGGCAATTTGAGACTACATCCGCCATGTTGTTACCATCACATGACCTAGCTGCCATTCATAAATCCTCTCCCATGGCCTCATGAGATTGTAAAGTGTCCATCAAATCCGCACTTCAGAATCTGGTCAGAAAAAGTAGGTCAACTGGTTACTTTTTTGCCTACTATTTTTTTGAAAGTGAAAGTCATGATATTTGCCAAGTATGGTAGCCCATACTCGGAATTGGTGCTATGCATTTAACCCATCCAAGTGCACACACACAGCAGTGAGAAGTGAACACACCCCCAGAGCAGTGTGCAGCTATAAATCCAATACTTTTGCGTCATTGAACGTTAACGCCCCTTTTTGGGGGTAAACAAACGGATTCTCCTGATACAGAACTCGCTCTAATTTCTTGATAGCAAAAACTGCAGAAACATACACACTCTCTTTGCCGGCCGAGGACCGTGAGAGGTATTTAAAGAAGGTACTGGATACGGTGTTTACAGAGGTGTCCCTTTGAAATGGTCGAAGACTGGATTAATAACCCCACGCAGTGGCCAAATATGGACATCTAACGTTACCATTATCTCGTGGAATCACCAAGTAGCCTATTTTTTGTCATTAACACACTCACAGTATGATAAACTAGACGATGGGGCCATGTCAAGAGGAGTCGGTGGTTTACTTGCAGGTAAATATTCGCAGGCTAGGACTAAACAATATATGTTTGAAATTGTATCTGACAGGCCTGTACCCATCAGAAACAATGCAAAACAAAAGGTCCCTGTGGCGAGTTCTGTATCAGAAATCCGTTTGTTTTCCCCCAAAAAGGGGCGTACCCTTCGATGACGCAAAAGTAGCGTTGGTCTATTGAGGGTGGAAGAGAGCACTGTTCATTCACTCCCCCCCACCTACATCTCCCAACAGCACCGAGACTCGAACCTGCGACCTTCATGTTATAAGTCCAACTCTCTAAATCCTGCCCCACAGGATTTGGGGTAACACTTTATTTTAAAGGGTCTCTTATCAATATTAACTAGTTGCTTATTAACATGCACATTAAAAGCTTACTCTCTGTATATTAGTACTTATAAAGCACATATAAATGCCTTATTCTGAATGACCATGTCCTAGATCTCTTAACCCGACCCAATATCTACACTTAACAACTAACTTACTAACTATTAATAAATGAAAAATTAAGACTTTATTGAGGGAAACCCCTTAGTTAATGGTGAACGTGTTCCCTATTCTAAAGTGTTACCGAAATCATTCAAACAACATGCCTCACATTTTGTGTTTTTGAATATAGTAGGGAAGTATGTGATTTCTAATGCAATTCCGTCCGAAATCACATACTCTCTGAATAAGTCATTTGGTGAAGAACGAACTTACTCACCAAGCACTAAACAAGTATGTCATATAGTATGCATAAGTGGAGTATGAATGAAATCCAGATTTGACGTTAGTTGCATCACTTTATTACTAGTCAAAACTTCTCTGCTGTGGCATCATGGGATAGTAAAGTGTCCATGAATGCACTCTCCAGAATCTTGACCAAGGTAGTACAGTAAGTCATCTGAGTACTTTTCGCCTAAAGTTTTTTGCCATTTTTGCCATACTGTTTTGATGATAGCATGATAGTAGCATGATAGTTTTTAATAATCCCGAAGCCCTTGATTGTTGAGTGGGCTTATAGAAGAGGGGCTGGACACCCCTGCTTTACAAGAAAGTTTGTACACCCTTGATCTAGGTGATGCTTTTAGAAATGGAGCAAGTAAAGTATGTTGTTTACAGATTACAAAGACCTTTCTTATGTCAAATAACATGCACTGATGAATCATGCACAATAAGAGCAGGAATGTGTTTTAAATAAATAAATAGGGCCATTTTGGATCCATGTTGACTTTGAAAGGGGTGTATGAGATCGGGCTGCAGTTTTAGATGTGAGATGTTTGGTTTTCTTGCATATTTCAAATGATCCAGGTAAAAGAGCTGTAGGTTTAACCCCAATAGTGCACGATTGTCTTTGCAATATCATACTGCTGATGTGTTTTAAGCTTTTCCATTAGCCTTCCAAGCTATTCTCTGCTCTAGATGTATTTTGGTGTGCCACTCTGTCTCTTTAAGGGAAGAGAAAAGCACTTTAAGGCTTTTAAACATAGAGAGGGGAAATCCATTCTCTGTTCTCCTGTCTGTTCCCTCGCACCCCATGGCGATAATTTAGTGGGAAGGGTAGTACATGGCCCTACCATTAAAGGGGGCGTGTACGAGCGCGTGTGTGTGTGTGCGTGCGTGTTTGTGTGTGTGTGTGCATGTGGATGTGTGCGTGTGCGTGTGTGTGTGTGTGCGTGTGTGTGTGTGTGTGTGTGTGCGTGTGTGTGTGTTTGTGTGGATGGGCTACATCACACTTCTATTATTGCTCAGCAGTGATTGCAGCAGGATTTATCCACCCAGCCAGTTTCAGGCTATTTGTGTATGAGCAAACAGAATTCTGAGCAGTTGCTGGTTATTCTTTAGCAGCTAGCTCCTGGTGCAGTCAACACTAACTCATCTTCTCTCTGCCAGGCTTAGCCGTGAATAGAAAGAGCAATATACAGTAGCACTCAAAATGGCGCCAATGGAAACATTTCAATGGCTCTTTCTCGTGGCACAAGTTACAAGGTATTAATGAATGACATCTGCTAATGTGGTCGCAAAGTCACTGTGTAACAATACATTAACATTTAAAAACTTACTTCACCTTTAAAGGAACAGTACGCCCCACAGTTACAATTCTGCCCTCATGTCATTGCATTCATTTTTTAATAGTAATTCCATACAATGGCTATGATGTAATATGGAAAATCGTGCACAGAACATCCTTTCTATCCTATATTATTATAGCGAAGCAACACAGGTGACACAATGTATGTCAGAGCAGAGAAAACATGATTGCGTTATCATTTTGAACATGTGGATCCGGTTTCTAAACCTGCAAAGATGCAGGCCTATTCATGACAAATCAGTAACAGGGATTGATCCACTTTACAGTAATCATAGGCAACAGTAATCCAGTCTCCGCTCTTATGATAATTACCTATGGATTTCCTAAATTGAATTTCGAAAGGCTATCATAATGAAAAAGATGGCAAGCAGAAGGACGACATGAGATTATATGTGAAGAGGTTTTTTTCATAATTGTGTTCTAGTATCCATCACTTTGAAGTGCCTTCATGCGAGTTCATACCAAGAATCCATTATATTTATGTAAGACACAAATGAATATCCCATGGCACATAATGTACTTAGATATAAATAGCCTTGAAGTTGTAGAAAGTTATAATGGGCCTCGAACTGAGGAATATGGAGTGTAATCAAGTATATCATCATATAAAATATGTGTCCAAAATGTATGGATATTTTGGTGATGTTTCAGCTATAAATAACTAAGGTACTATGTTGGGTCGCCTCATCATATCTGAAGAACTTCTACTTCCTCTCTATCTAGCTCCATTGAAGTCCGGATAAGTGTCATTCTGCATTGTTCTGACCTCTTCCTCAGTTGTTAATGAACACGAGGCTGCTTTGGAGGAAGCAAAAGACACGGCGAGGTTTTAATGAGCCCCTAATGCATCTGTCTTCTGCTAGAAAAGCTGGAGACTCAAAACCGGAGCGTCCCCAGAGAAACCGCCAGCTCAGCGTTCGCTCTGCGTGTGCTTTCCGATTTAACGAAGAATTCGCCGTTGTACGTGAAAGGGTGGCCTGAAAAATTACACAAGCTCTTCCTCTCCCGGGATATGACTAGACCCTTCGATCCCATTGTAGACCGCCACAACAAAAGGGCCTCCAGTCCTAATTAAATATATTCATCTTCAGCCCACACTATACTAAGACTTACTCCCCAAACATCTTAGCAAATAGGCCATGGTTACTTTCATGGTCAGCCAATTAATTAAAGTATGTGATGTTGCTGTATGTTCAGTGATTAAAAATTAGGTTGTCAACTTGGTCGTCTGTGTCCCTGTAGTTTCTATGTTCTCTTTTTCTTCCTCAGCAGACATTCAGACTCTGAATGTCAAAAGTATTGGTATTTTAGTATCAAATTGATACATATAAAAATGCAAAAGGGCGGAAACAGAAATTACTGTTTTTATGCACGTATTTACGTCTCTTATATAGCCTAAAAATAAAAATTTTTATGTATCATCCCAATGTGCTGCATACTCTTTTTGCACTCCCGGCTGCAGGATCCAAATTGAGAAGCTTAACATCATTCATCAAAAACGGTATCGTGTCAACCGTGGTTTGGACATGAAATGCAGCCCTTCTTGATTCTCATATTCTCATAATTCCCATTTCTGGTTCAGCTAACATCATTTTTAAGTGAAAAATATGGCTAGGTATAAAAAATATATAAAAAAACGAGAAAGTTTCTGTCGAAAACGTGCATGCAAGTATTGCAATATCTATGAAGTAGAAAGTGTAGCAATTGCGAGATGAGAGTTTATGTAATTTCATCACATGTGCAACTTCTCAACCAATAATTTGGGATGTTTTTGGTGCATTTGGACCATTTGATCTTGTTTTGCTTGTGCAGGCGGCACGTGTATTAATACTGAAATGAAGCCTTGCATGAAAGCTAATTCATCCTCACTCTTATTACCTCAGCATGGGGGCTCTTTCACAAGTAATGAATTTTAATTTTCCCGTGCCCAGCAAAGGTTGACAGACATACCAATCACATAGCATTCAAAATGATATTACCTCTCGCATTAGTTCTCATTTAATCTTCCGCCAGCTTAAAGCCACAAGACTCGCTGTGAAAAGAGAATTGATCAGATAAGCATGCTTTTCATTCCAAAGGCACTAATCATAAGTGCACACAGGGAAAAAAATAAAAAATAACTATTAACAAGCGGACGACTTGTTTTTCAGTGGTTGTCTTTTGATCTGGGATAAATATGTGCTAGAAATACCTTGATGGATCTGTCTTAGACCCCTGCTGTGACCCTATATATTGTACAGCAATATTAAAGATCTTACTAGTCTACAGAAAAAAAAATACCACTGCTTTCTGTTGCCATAAATATTTCAATTCTAATCTTCAACAGTTCCAAACAGCAGGATCATTTAAATGTTTCAATTGTTTTGCACTTGACATTGGTATGCCTCAGTCGTGGAACACAAACAGAATAAACGTCTCTCAAAATTCATGTAAAGAATAGTTTTTCAAACAATTGACACACATTCACGCAGATGAAAAATGGGTACTTGATCTTGATCCTGATTCTCACATTTTACTCTTACAAAATACTCACAAGTCTCATTTAAAGTACAAATGTAAACGTTTCTCAACAAATTCTTCCAAAAACCAAATGATGATATGAGCTGTGCAGTACATTTAATTACTTTTTTTGTAACATTTAGCATAAAAAAAACATTATGTTGATAAGCGATTTAAATGGATATAATTTAACATCATATTTATACGTGAATAATATTGTAGGTCTCATTTGTATCTATTGTTTTAATGTCTCCAAAGAGACAGAGTTAAAAGATTGTGGAAAGTTTTTCAAGACATACTTTGAAAGCTGGTTTGGCAAAGCCTAGTCTGAAACGTCTGAGAAGTTTGAAAAGTTTTACAAAGCTTTGAAGTTTGAAGGTTATGAAGCATTAAGCATTTATAGAGCGCCTTTGAGATTCAAGAGATCAGCCTTCTGTATTTGTGGTCCATTTTTACAGCAGAGAAAGACTGTAAATTATAAAAATGTCTGCTAAAAATTAATTTTGTCAACGTGTAGCTGAGCACGAGTCATTTTGAGTTCAACCGGTTAAAAAAGAAGATGTATAATACATGAGAACAAGCTCAAGGACCTTGCCAAGTTTGGTGGACATGGGGTGGAAAGTTCCAGTGGTTTTCAACCGGGACATTAGGAAACTTCCAAATGGATGATTGTGCCAAGGGGATTCAAAATCCTTCGAATTTGTCACAGTACTTTATTATAATGGGGCCTTGGGTCAAAATCATTGAAAAAAAAAAACACCATTGTAATGCAAAGTAAATGTAATAAATTGGATCTTGGGCTGATGATTTAAAAAAATCAGCTAAAATTGGCTTAAAATGTACTCACCATCATTAGTTCGTTACTTCATCTTCATCTAAACGGATTTGGAGAAATCTAGCTTTATATCACTTGCTCACCAATGGATCTTCTGCAATGAATGGGTACCGTCAGAATGAGAGTTGAATAAACAGTTGATAAAAATATACAAAAAATTAATCCATAAGTTATGCACACAACTCCAGTCCATCAGTTTACATGTTTCAAAGAAACTAATCTATCACAAAGCAACTTTAACTATTTATAACTTAAAAACTGTTGCTTAGCTGGACTAAATATGGACTCCACAATCCACATAATGCTTCCTCTTGCATGACCTGAGGATGAGTAAATGTTCAGAAAAATGTTCATTTTAGGTGCACTGTTCCTTTAACCCAAGTTTTGTATAGTTTACTTTGTTAGTCTCACATAATAAGACATGAGTGAGACGTCTCATGAGCTATGAAAATGCAAGCACTGAGCCATACAGTTTTCCTCTGGGTTATTGAGAATCACAAAGCAGCTGCCGCAGAGAGATTCGCCCTGAGCTGTCGTTGAATCCTGTTGTGCAACATTTCTACACTACAAATGCTACTGCTGGCTTTAACGCTGAAGACTAAGGCAGACACATTAGTCCAGATAGGGGGTGTTATCGCTGTGTAATGAATTGAGATGGTTGTTCCTCTGGCTGCTATGTGGTTATTTGTTAGCTTTTTTTTGATGGTGCCCAAAGCAGACAATGTATTCTACAGTGGCTTGCTTGGCTGCTTTCTGGTCATTCATCAACGAGTGATTTCTATTATGTGGTGCACTCAGCTGAAACAGAAAAAAGCTTTTCTGGATGTGTGGTTCATTCATTCATTCATTCATTGCTGCTTCCTGCTAAACTTACAGTAAGCATGAGTGTTTATGAGATATGTCATCACTTTAATTCCCTACTGAGAGATTTGAGTCTTTAAGTTGATTTAATAAGAACAGTGTTTGGGAAAAACGGTTGCTACAAGCAGTCAATCTAGTCTGTTAGAACAGCTATCAAAAAGTAGATAACTACATTAAAGCAATATATATGTGGCACAAAAAAAAAAAAAACGATGTGGATGTGCAGTTATTTAACTGAACAGATAATTAACAAAAAAAAATTCAGCTTTCTGAAAAAGAAGTACACTTTAGCATAATTCAAAATATACTTAATGTACTGTTTTAGGACTCTTAATTAAGTGTTAGTTTCATATATATATATATATATCTTTATATATAGCACTTTATTTTACAGTCTTGTTCCTCATTTACATACTATGTACGTATTATAGTAATTACAATAACTATGTAATAACTAGGTACTAACCCTGACCCTAACCCTAAACCTAACCCTACCCCATGTAGTTACCTTGTGTTACCAGATCTTTCTTAGATAAATACACTGTAAGTACACTATAAGTACATGTTAGTAAATGTACTGTAAAATAAAGTGCAACCTATATGCACATGCACACACACAAAAATGAGACATCGGTTTCTGTGTAGAGATTTACAATGAATCAATGAATTGTATTTTGAACCTAGTCACTTTAGCCATCCAAACATTTAGAAAATGTATTTAATAGCATCACTACTTGTGGGGAAAAAAAAAAATGTAGTTATGAAAATTGTGTAGCTATTATGAGCAGAATCAATATTACGGTCTGATTGATTGAGAGTTGATAAATGACAATTTTTTTTGCCACTTAACAGCTTTCATATAATGTTTTTTTGTAATTTGATTTCAGGTCAGCTTACTGCATTTACAGGCCACAACTACACAAAGGCCCTTTAGGCAGTATTTAACTGATGCTGAAGCTTTGCCCTGCTGTAATAAAGGGCCAAATGGAGCAAATAGCTGATCTGGGATCTGTTTTAAGTGGTTTGGACTAAAAAGTGAAACGTAAGCTGCTGACCCATCGTCCACCTGTACCAAAACAGCAGCGCCTGCTCTCACAGGGACAAGTGGTTAACAGTCCGTACACAAACTGCTTTCTTTATTTTCATGGCATAAGAGCAACAATAAAAAACAGATCAAGAAGATCTGAGGTTAAAGCCATCAAGGTAATAGTAAAAAAATACAGCAAGTGTTTAGATGTTTTTCTGAATGCATAGACTATCATGTTTTATTTTTTTATGATAAATGTGTTTATTGATTGGATGTCGTTTAAATCAAATGGAAGGACATTTACATTCACGTATTTGGCAATCATTTTTATCTAAAAGCGACATATTGTACTCTGCATATAAGGCATGTTCTGGGAATCAAACATGGCTGGTGCCATGCTCTATAGTTTAAGCTACATGAATATTCACACTTTAGATTTATTGACTTTTATAAGTACTTTTAAAGTTCTTTATCAACTATTATACAGTTGGATAAAACTCAGTTTCTGTGTGGAATGTAGTTCATTTAGGGTAAGTGTATTACATCAGCAGCCTGTCTCACAGGATAACACTTATTGTGTAGATCATGAAACATGGGATTTGGGAAAAGGCTGTTTTGAAATGTAATTACAAAAGATTTGGACTAGGATTAAGAACATGGTAGTATATTTGGGTTAAAGTGCTCATTTGAACTTTCTTCCATTTCCAAAAGATCTCTAATTTTGGAAGCATTGAAATGACGGCTTTCTCTAAATTGATGAAACATAAGCTATGATCAACTAACTGCCACTGGCAACTCTGTCGATATTATAAAAAAATACAAAAAAACATATATTTAACGAAAAAAAAAAAAAAAAAAAAAAAAAATGAGAAGGTAAAAAATGTAAATAAAGACTTGGGCCAAGAATTCCGATGAGCTTTATATGACCTCACTGGTACGATTTCTGTGGGGAGTAGGTTTTAGGGGCGAGGTTAGGCATGGTCCTTCATACAAATTCCTACGAATTAGGTACCTCATAAAATACATACAATTTCTCACAAATTGTACGGATTAGCCACCTTTTAAAATGTGTATGATTTGCTGTGAGATCGGGTTGGGATTCACATTGAAATTACTCAATTTCCCACCACAGCGAAAAGTTGTTAAACAACCGTAAAAACAGCAGCTGTGGAATTGCAAAAACATACAGTTTTTTCCTTAATACTCTCCCTGCTGCCATTGGATGGAAAAACAATTAGCCCCACCCAAATTGGCGCTAATGGCTGAGTCACCATGTCTGGTTGGTTGGGACAGAATGTTTTGATACACTTTTAGCAAAAATTAACCTATACAGCTGGCTCACTCATGGGTGTCTGTCTGTTAAGTTTGGATTGTAGAATCTATTTCACGTTGAAAAAAAAAACAGACTTCTCCTTTAAAGTTCTCCTCTGCTGGTAATGAAAGTAAAACACCATAAACCCAGTGTCTGTTCTGACCTTCCTCTTGATTTGTTTCTTCTTCCTTTTAGTCTAATCACTTGATTTGTCAGCCAGCATCACTATTTAACATTCACACCCCAGGTCAGTTTCTAGCACACCTCACACCTCATGTGCTCATGTTGTTCTGGAATAATGAAGGAGGCAGTTGACGCCGCGGTCGGTACAACACGTCCATAGCATGTGGGCCTTGAATGAGACAGATCCCAATGTCACCTTCAGGAGAACGCAGCAGTGCCTGGCACTTTTGGGAAGCCCACACGGTGATCCCCTACTGCCACGAGATGGAGTATTAGCTTGTGAATAATTTCATGCATGCTAACACGCTGATTTACGAGCCTCTTTACAGTTCCTGCCATTTAGCTGTAAATAGAACAGGATCCTCGGTCTAAAAACATTTATATGTAATAGTTAACATTATTTTATATTACTTTTATAAATTAAATATATTTACTATATTATATTTAGTAAATATAGTAAACAAATTTATATATATATATATATATATATAGTTTATACACATTATACAGAATATTCAGCTAAACAACATTATGAAAAAAAAAATGTCATTCTAATTTTTGAAAAAATAATACTACGAGCAAGGATGCATATTCTATTCATCAAATAATCTTGAAAAAACATAGCATTACAAAGTTAAAAATATTAAACATTCAACATTTTCAACATTGATGATAATACACCATTGACATTGATGTGTTGGTGGTATAGTGGTGAGTATATTTGCCTTCAAAGCTGTTGACCGGGGTTGGTTTCCTGGCCAACACATTTCCTTTGGGGGAAGTCATGGTCTTATGGTTAGAGATTCTGACTCGTAATCCAAAGGTTGCAAGTTGGTGTCTCGTACCATCAAGGATTGTAGGTGGGGGAGTGAATGTACAGTGCTCTCTCCACCCTCAATACCACGACTGAGGTGCCCTTGAGCAAGGCATCGAACCCCCAACTGCTCTCTGGGCACACGAATTCCGAGTATGGGTCACCTCACCATACTTGGCTGTATGTAATGATACTGTCATTTTCACTTGAATAACAATATTATTAAAAAAAATAATAATAAATAAAAGATTCATTTTATGTTATGTTTTTTTTTTCAATTATGAAACATTGTATGTTTTTTATATATATATATATATATATATATATATATATATATATATATATATATATATATATATATATATATATATATATATACTATATTATTTAAATACAAAAATGTAAAAATGTTAGGAGTGGCTGTTTTTTTTTTTTTAAGCTTTTTAATAAAGAGCAGTGACGGAGTTCTTTGTTGTTGCTGGTCGATTAATATAAAGACTTTCACTTTAAGAGAATGCACTGATCCAGTTGGTCAATGTCAGGACACCTGTTGTCTTCTGTATATATTTCCTAGACGGGCATTTTATTATTATTATTTTTTTATTATTTTTTTATTATTATTATTATTTTTGTCTGAATTTGTCAATTTAAACACAATACTTCAGAGAGAGCTTAAGAGTTGCACACGTTCTGAGTCGCGGGTTTTCTTCGCGCTTCGGATAAGCGCACTCACAAATCTTCTCACTGCGCGCGCGAGCTTGCGTTCTCTGGCTCTGAACTGTTTAAATGAGTTAAGTGTAAACACACATTAACGTGTGCTGTTCAGGTCTCATCTGTGAGCGCACTATCAGCACCTGGGTGATGACGGAATAAATGACTGCTCATTTTCCAGCATTGGCATGCACATTGAACAAAAGTGCATGGTTAGTCCAAGGTTTTTTTTTTTTTTTCTCATCGCTGTTGTTGTAATGTCTGGGAAGTCAGAATGCGCATCCATCAACAGAAAACAAATTTTAACTTAACCCAGTTCCATGTTATATTCATCAAATGGCACAAAAAAAAAAAAAAAAAAAAAAAAAAAACATAACCGTTTCCTCTTTAATATTAAAAATCACAACTGTTTTTAACACGGATAATAATAAGACATGTAAGACAGCAAATTAGCCTATTAGAAAGATTTCTGAAGGATCATGTGACACTGTAGACTGCAGTAATGATGCTCGAAATTCAGCTTTGCCATCACTGGAATAAATTACATTTTGAAATATATTAAAATAGAAAACAGTTATTTTAAATTGTAATAATATTTCACAGTATTACTGATTTTACAGTATTTTTATATAATAAATGTGAAAAGTTACAATCTTCACTTTTAATACTGCCGTTCAACAGCACCTGCGACACTAGTAAGAAAAATTGATTTTTTTTCTTTCAAGTTAAACATCTTTAAAACAAAGGAAGACGGAGTTGAAATCCAGGCGGAATGCAATTAGGAGACTTTTCAGCAAGACAAGGAAAACAAATGCGGAATAAGTCCGAGCAGAATCCACTGATGCTGGGTGATTAAGCCTGGCTTGGATGTCCCCTATCCCCCTTACACACACACACACACACACACACACATGCTTTCCATCCCCCTTTCCCAGATGAGACACGAGACAGTCGCTAACTCGGATCGAAGGCCCACCATAGTCTGGATTATGTGTCAATTTGCTACCCAGCTGCAGTGGCAGTGTCTCCCTCGCCGAACATGACTAGCTCTAATTAGGCCATGCTACCAATTACTGCTGATCCCGAGTCAGAATGAACAGAATGAGAGAGAAGGCAAAGAATTACACCATTGTTTCACTTTCTATACCCAAACGCTGTGCTAAATGTGTGCAATTATCCATCATTTTGAGTTAACCATATATAGTTATCTTTACCGTTATCTTTATAGTTATCGTTCGTTGTGTGAAAGTGCTTATATATGCCACATATGATTTTTTATTATTATTTTTATTATCTCACAGCATGGGAAAATGTCTGTTTTCCATCTTTTAGATTAAAACGGATTCACGGCACAGTGCATTTACCTTAGCAAGCTACAGTAAAGTAGCATTCTCAACACTGCCTGGTTTGAATGCTTTATTAACCAATCATCATCTAGGAATGAAAATGTCTATTTTATAATGATATACCCCTATGACAGTCCCACGGCGTGATTCTGAGTCACTATATCGAGCTCGGTTTTCCTAGTACCTGAATGCTTTCTGTCCTCCTATGTCCTCTTTCCTGTGTAACAGTGCTTTGTTTATAAACCCTTCTCTGTCTCTCTCTCTTTGTCTGTCTCTCTGCAGGTAGCCAGGCTCAGTTCCCCATCACCCAGAATGTGACGGTGGTCGAGGGCAGCACGGCTAACATGACCTGCCGAGTGGATTACAATGATAACACCTCCCTCCAGTGGTCAAATCCAGCACAACAGACCCTCTTCTTCGGGGACAAGAAAGGTGAGTGTTGGCAGGATGAGCCGTAAATCAGTCTGGTGTGGTGAGCCAGCAGCAGACCCAGAGTGGGTTACTGGGTCGGGTCGAGTGGAAATCTGCTGTGTAAGGGTGATTTTGGGCTCCAGACTAATGAGACTTAACATTCAAGTGTGTCGCTCTCTTTCTCTCTCTCAGACAGGCAAGGAGCACAAACAAACCAATCACTTATTCGATTCATAGCATCCACATCAGCACTGCAATAACAAAAGTAATTTAGCATCATTAAAGGTTCCCCAGTGGTGAAGGATGGAGTGGTTCACTTCCAGTCTTTAAGGATGCGTACTCAGCGCACAACAGTTTGTGTTACAGCTGATTTTATGGCTTCCCTAATGCAAACCAAAGTGGTTTATTCCAGTTTTTTCATAAATACATATGACCCACATACATATGTGAAGTGCTGGGCTGGTATTTATCTTTATGTTCAATTGTTATATTTTAAAGTATTATTTAAGGTTTTAATAAAACTATTGTTTAATTTACATATTTAATATTTTAAATAAATTATATTTAATGCTCTTTAAGTCTGCAGTCAGCACAGTCCCACCTGAGCTACGGGCACCATGTAAAGCACATTTACTGAGAGCAGAAGCTGGTCACACAGGATGTGTTCTTGTGTTCAAAGACTGCTAGATGAAGCACAGCAGACTGGAGCACAAATCAGGGCTCCCTGGGGGCGTTTTCAAAGCTGAACTACTTTTAACTTGACATGGCACCTTAAAAATATGGCGCAAGATCCCAAAAAATCAGGAAGATGCAACGTCAGTCTGACAAGTGCACATACTCATAAACTATTGATAGACTGATGTTCTATCTATCTATCTATCTATCTATCTATCTATCTATCTATCTATCTATCTATCTATCTATCTATCTATCTATCTTTCTATCTATCTATGGTCACACTTTATTTTAGGGTCCAATTCTCACTATTAACTAACCATTAACTATGACTTTTGCTTATTAATAGTTTATAAGGTAGTTGTTAAGTTTAGGGTATTGGGTAGGATTATGGATGTCATGCATTATATGTACTTTATAAGTACTAATAAATAGGCAATATGTTAATAATAGACATGCTAATAAGCAACTAGTTGTTAGTGAGAATTGGACCCTATACTAAAGTGTTACCCTATCTATCTATCTATCTATCTATCTATCTATCTATCTATCTATCTATCTATCTATCTATCGCAACACATTTGCATTGCTAAAATTGAATGATTGATTGACACCTTAACAAATCACATTATTCAGACAGGGAAGGCTTTTTTTTGGATGGACTGGATGGCAAAAAAATCTCTATGATAGGTGTTAAGAGGACAAATAAGGATTACTGGTGGCATAACGGAGAGAGAAAAAAACTGGGATTTCTGAGATGGTGCAAGTTATGTTTTAATTGACAAGGACAGTTATTTTCTAGAAAATAACATATGCAGATGAATCATTTACAATAAGACCACTAACACGTGTTTAGGAAGCAAATGAGGGTCATTTTTGATTTCATGTTGACTTCTTTTCAGAACATAACCAGGAGATAGAAGTAGCTTTCATTTGTTATCTGATATTAGTAACGGCAGGGCTTTAGTTTGTGTGATGAAAATAAGTCGCTTCATTAGTCTGCAGTAGAGAGCCGTACCATCACTGACATTTACGACTGCGTGTGTGTTCGTGTGTGGGAGAGTGCAGTCTTGAAATAATGTATTATCTCTCTATATGTGCAGGTATTTGCTCTAGTTTTCTTGCAAAAACAACTGCTATCATATTTTTGAGAGCACAATGCTTTTGAAATGTTTTTTTCTCCCTTCATTTGGCTTCTCCTTGGATCTGAGATTATATGTCAATTCACATTTTACAGTAATTTGACGATCTTGAAATTGGCTTTGTGAGGAGCTCCAAGCTATTTGTTCAATTTTATAAGGAATAGTTCACCTACAAATGAAAATTCTGGCAATATTTCACTTTTTATTAGAAGGAAAAAGAGCAGCGTGAACATTCTGCTAAACATCTGTTTTGTGAAAGTCAAATGGGTTCGAAATGTCATGCATAAGGCACAATTCACACTCCAAGACCAAGCTGTCTGTTTACATGAAAGGGGTCATATGATGCATAGGTTTGCATAATGATGCCTAAGATTTGCATAATGCCGCCTCAATGTTCACGCAAAGAAAGAAGGCGTAACTTTACTGTTTCTGCCAATGCCACCACTATGTTTGGGTTTTATTGGCTTTGTCTTGCCGCGCAGGTGTTCTGACCATTTATGCTACCCATTCAGACTTTACTATCTCCTATTAAAACAGATGGTAGCATAATTTGGAAGCAAAATCCTTTATTAACATGTATACCTACCCCAGCGGTTCTCAATTCCAGTCCTCGCACCCCACTGCTCTGCATATTTTGCATGTCTCTCTTTGTTAACACACCTGATTCAGATAATCAGCTCGTTAGAATTGAGCTCCGTGCATGAACTGTGTTCCCATTGACATGCTCCCTACACAGTGTTCATTGCTCCCTACTCCCTGAGCAGGGGAAATCTGTTGAAGTTTACCTCACTTCGGAACAGTCATTCACAGATTTGCGCTGCACAACGTCTTCACACGCAATCAAGTGTGACATCAAATAGCTCTTTAAATAAATACAATTTAAATTCACATCTCGCACACTTCAGTGCACTTTGAATGGAACATATACGATTGCTTCAAACTAGAATCATGGTGGAATATCCTGTGATGTTCACTTCACAGGGTGCTTACGTTCGAATAGAACACAACCTTAAAACGCATGAATACATTTCATTACACCAAATACAAAAAATAACGTTCTTTTTATGACCCTTTTAATAACCAAGATGCTATGAGTCTGTCAGTCTATACTATCTAGTGTTGTCAGAACTTGTATTAGTCTGTAGTATTAGTCATTACATGAACATTATTTGAAACTTCCTTTTCTTATAAATGTTTGAAGGAATCTACAGTACAAAACATCATAAGAACTCAATTACTGTAATTCTTCCAAAGCAAAGATGACTCCATCCATGATTCAAACATAGGAATTCTTATGCATCCATTAACCTTAACTGAACACTAAGTGATGATTTCATTACATTTATGCATTATGCGGACAAAAATGACTTGCGTTTCAATGTAGGTATACATTTTATCAGTTCATGCATTCCCTGGGAATCAAACCCATGGCCTTGAGTGTAGGAGCACTTTAGAACAGATTTACTGTACATGCACATCACAGTATAATTGCAAAAAAAAAAATAAAAAAAAAAAAAAATACCTTCTGGAAATCTGTAGAGTATACTATTTTGAAGTAAATTAAAAGTGTTCTCATTGTCAGATTATTCCCGTTATGTTAAAATGTAATAAATTATATAAATTCTGAAGAAAAACATTCATAGCATTGTCATAGTTGAGCATAAGAGATTTCTTTCAAAAACATTAAAAACCCTTTTTTTTTATATTAGCTTCTCACTGAACTGGTTAGGGTTAGGATTAGTGATTAGTATAGGGTTACTTGCATGTAATTATGCATAATTAATTATTATAATAGTAGGTACATGAAACAAGGACACCTTAAAATAAAATATTACCTATCAATTTAATGTATACTTACACAGTAAAAGTAATAATTTCTAAATAATAATAACACTGATCTCAGACGAAAAAAAACATATAATCACAGAAGATCCAGTCTGGACCATAGCAAATCAGAATTGGTTGATTAAAAAAAATAAATGAGGCCTAAATAATGACAATATTCTTATTTTCAGGGGAACTTATCTTTCACATTTTTATATATATAGTTTTATTTGTTCACATGATTCTTATGAAGGCAGAGTGGTTTGAATGATGAAATGATCCGATCTCATCTTGGTCCTCATCCAGTTCTTTTCCGAGGATTTCCATGTACAAGTCATACTAAACGATTCGTATTTGTATTTTGTCATGTTTTCTTTTCACATCTCCCAAGTGAACTACATGCGCCAGTTCTTGGCAAGCTGTCCCGACTACACGGAATATGGGTAGAGCACTTTCTTTTGCTCCGTGTTTGCAAACACCCGGGTACTGAATCTGGCACGGCCACTGCAGTCGCCAAGAGGGACAGACAAACCAGTCGAGGGGGTTTGATGTGACACTGACACAGATTGGAGGAAGTGAGCAAGCTGGCGAGATCAGCCGTCATTCTGCCAGCGTTCAGCCAACATAATGCCCTCCTGGCACCGGTCCTTCACCCACCTCCCTTGGAGTGGACAGATGTGCTGTTGTTGAGGGCGAAGTAATGGTGGTTATTCTGTAGTAGGAAGTGTCCGCTTCAAATTGTACATTAACCACGCCAGATGTTAATTAAGAGAATTGTTTGGAACATGATGATAATAGAATGAGCAGCATGTGAGTTTAGGGATTGAAGGAAAAGTTGTGTTGGCACTTGTTGTGGTGGATTGAAAGAGCGGACACACATCGCGGTTGACACAGGCGCAAATTCCCATAGGTGCTCAGGAGCTCAAGCACCCATAAAAAAATGAGTGTTCTGTAAAAGTGAATTCATTTCAGCACCATTCATCAATTTGGGTGCTGTTAACACCAGCCATCTGTGACTGCAAAACGTTCAGTGAGTAGAAAAGCTGCACTTTACTGTACAATAGTTTGAGATTAAATGAAACGGGACAAATTTAATCTTGACAATCTATGTATCATTATAAAGATCTAAGCCTCAAGCATCGACGACAGATCGCTGTTTTTCATTGGAAAGCTTATAAAGACTGTATTTGCTACATTTGTGTAAGCAGTACACATAAAAAAATAAGCAATGAAAACGCTGTACATACCAGATCCGTCGTAATAACGAGTCATAAACACATCCACAGCTGTAAATCCCGGTTTAGTTAGAAAGGTAAGGGTCCACTGAACGACATCTCATGAAGCACGTTTAGTCCAACGAAGCAATAACATTGTAATATGGATCATAATTCCTTTGTTTACGTTTCAGTTCTTCAGCGACAGAACTGTTTGTGTCCGTTATGAAATAACTCACGGTCAGAAACTGCGTCTTTGTAGTAAAAACACGGCATGGTTTTGCAGTTTACAGTGTCACAAAAAGAATGAGATGATCCGCCGGAAAAAGAATGAATGAAAGATAGGCGAAAGATAGTTTATTTGAATTTGGCACTCCCTCGTGACGCGCTCTGACGCACCTGTCAGCTGATGGAGGCGGAACTTACAGCGATCGCCTTTGTCTTTGTTTCTTTTATTTTTACACAGTTTGTATATATGTGAGAGTGTGTTTTATGTTGAATGTGAATGTATCTGCATGATTACAATCTGTTTGAGTGCAAATCAGCCCAAATCAGCTCGCTATTACTGTATGATCATGGCTATCAAAGTGAACACGTCTATATGAATAGAGAGAGTGGATTATTTACTTTGGCACATTTGTGTTATTACTATCTGTATAAGTGGCCATCAGCACATCAGCACTTATTTGCATTGTAATTCATTATAAATGCTGCATTTTCTAGCAATCTCAGGATTTTCTGTAATTGGCAAACAAAGTTAGATCTTTTTTTTATGTTTCTTATTAATCTTATTTTTCTTATTGTATTTTTCTAGTGCTCAAATAAATCACTTATATGATGTCTACGTTTCTGTCTATTGTTTTATAATTGAAAAAGCTATACACTGGTATGTTTACTGACTAAATAGTTTGTAGAAGCCTTCAATACTATTGGGAAATATATTTTCTTATATTTGGGGGTGGGGGGTGTAGACATAGTCTCATAAAAATATTTGCAGGAGTCTAATTTTTAATGATATCTTATTCAGATTTGAAATAGAAACTCATGAGACATGTGGCTTTCAACCCATTACTTTTCTAGATTGCTCCAGGACTCATTTCATGTATTTTTATATCAAATAAAAAAATATTTAAGTGTGGTAAAAAAAAAAAAAAAAATCAAAGCAATTCAGTGTCTATAACTTTTAATATTTTTGAGCATTATCAAATCTGGTTGATAAAATGTAAAGCCCAAAGGGTTTTCTTTCCAAAGAAAATTATGTTTGTAACACACTGAAGTAGGAAACTGTTACAATTATAAGTTAGGTAGAGCACTTCAGCTGTGAGTCCCATAATGGGGGGTCAGGTTAACAGGTTAATGAAAATAAATAGAAACATTTGCTAATTTAGTTGTAAGCAGAAATTTAGAAAAAGGCTATGACCAATGAGAGACAAAGACGAATCACAGTAAAGGAAGGTGTGTTTCCATTACCTTTGAAATTGCGCAAATTGAAATTGCATATTTAAAATACGCGTCATTTTTGATTTCATGTTTACTTCTTTTCAGAACATAACCAGGAGATAGAAGTAGTCAATTTTGCAAAAACGACCATATATTGCAGAAAGTTTTTATGTTCGCATGAGGTGGTTTTTCAGGCAATGCTAAAAATGAATAATTAGGAATAATTTTAGGAAATATCGCTAAAGTTTTATGCAAATCTGTAATGGAAACGTGCCTAGAGATTTATCTAAAAATTACTGTATATGCAGGCATATGTATATTTACATATTTAATTGCACATATTTAATTTATATTTAACTTACACTATGTCCTCAAATCCATTAACAAATAGATAAAAAAAACCATAAAATCATATAGTTATTTTACATGACAAGGAAAAGGACTTATGAATTGTTGTGATGCTGTTAATTTACTTATGATGATATATAATTTATATTTATGGCTGGCATTTAGTTAGGCCTTGACTGTATATTTATTTCATTTAATTTGTAAAAAATAGAAGAAAAAAACATGTTTTATGTGTGTGGTGTTGCTGCTTATTTAGCAGATGCTATTTGTTGTAATAACACTACGGCTCAACATAATGTCGTTTTTATTATTTGATTTGAGTACCTTTTATTTGCATACGTCCTTTTTCATAAGGATTGTGTGTGTTATTTTGGGAACGTCATTATGCTCGGGGAAAACATGCAAGGTGAACAATTTAAAGTGCATCATTTAAACGCAGCACTCTCAGTGGGAATAAAACAGTCATTGTCAGCAGTGTGTGGGAGCACGTTTGGCATCAGGAGATTCAGGGCAATAGTGTGCACTATTGAACGAAAGAAGAGGGCAAAGACAGAGAGTGAGTCGAGAGAAAATTGACTGTGGTCACAATTAGGTCTGTAAACTGAGACTGAAGGATTGTCAATCTCCAGTGGCCTTGGGAAATGAATGGTCTGGTCTCGAGTGACTGGAGACTTTTCTGCAATCAGTATTAAAGGATTTAGGAGTTTGGTGTCTCATTCAGTGTGCTATAATAAGTATGATTTTGTGGCTTGATATTCCTTTTGATCAGATATTGTTCATATTTGATTCAATCCATTGTCTAAATCGGTCATTCTGATTAACCTTTGTTGCATCTGGTTGCACCGTAAAGCAACAGAGAATGTTTTTATCCCAACCTGCCCTTTATCCATATATTGAAAAGCCTCTTGAATCAAAAACAACTTGGCTGCTCTGTGTTTATACTGTTTTGTGCACAGGATACAGTAGTGAATGTCACTGGACCATCATTTGAAGAATGGCTTTAATTCTCAATCATACACAATGACAGCGAGATGTGGCTTTAGAGCAATCGGGGTGTGTGATATATATTTTGTTACTCATGTGCTTAGGTACAGTCCATTATATATGGATTATGGGCCAGTGGAATGAGGAAATGGTAAAGAGGATCGCTTATGGGCGCTCACGCTGAATTTCAAAGGAATTATAATATATATTTTCAAAGGATTCAAAGGAATTATAATGTTACTGTGAAACTAGGAGCACATCCTCTTTGAAAAAGACTGTCAGTTGTGAAAGTGGGAATATGTGGAACCTGTGATTGTGCAAAAACACCAAATTTGAAAAGGATAAGTCAACCATCACTATTTCTACGGCCCCTACTTATAATGCTAGAGATTGGAACAAATATGATTGGAAGTCATTGTGCATCATTTGCACTTGAATGATATGTCAAATACAAATTTTGAGAAAAGGTGTACTATTCATTTTCAAAAAAATCTGCCTTTTGGTTCTTAACTAATGAAAACAAAAATGTGTGAAATTGCATAGACATACAATCAGCTGTTATTAACAGGCCATTTTGCTTCCTTGATATTACAATCTGGTATTTTTTGTGATATCATTTTAATTAAATGTTGCAATCGTAAACATACTATGTGTGGTGCAAATAGTTTTGCCATTCAATGTGTTATTCTTCTACTGTTCTTCTAGTACCAATACATGCTATTGCCAATACATCCACAACACGCTGTTGTGGGCCTGTAAGAAATACTGCTGCTGCACATATGTGACCAATCACGGAAAGTAGGGACACGAGTCAGTTCTGGGGCATTTTGAGTTATTCACAGATTCTGAAAGTGTAGTCTCCAAGCTTTCCAACGATGTGTAACACATGGAAATCTGATAATATATGGAGAAGTTGTGGCCATTTGAAGGTAGGCACTCAAAAAAGCTCAAACAGCAAAAATAGTGTCTGAAGGTTTGCAGTTCTCACTGCTGCGAGTGACAATGGGGCTCATTTACATCTCATTTAGATAAGCCATACCCCCTACATAGCAACGACAGACACAACGGGAAAAATTGGACCGCATACTACTAATAATAAAGGAGAATGTGCATTGTAAATGTCAGTAATTTATCTTTTTTGACTTTTATAAAAATTATTTAGAGGCTGAAATATGAGTTTAATTTTTTTTTTATAAAAAATCTTTAATCTTTTATTTTAATCTGTTATTATTTTAATGAAAACAAAAAGTACATATTGATGCTAATTTTATTTGTTATTTGCTGGTTTTCTACATAAAACTTGGTGAATTGATTTCATTGTGTAGCATTAGGACTTTTTTAACAGGATTCTGTGATAACCGATGAGCTAGCTAATAACAATAGGTAGATATGGGAAGGTTTAAACATGGACTAAACATGAGATAACGTGTGTTCTTAGAAACGTGTGTTCTTAGAATGAACACAAAACGACAAACTTTGATGTTTATGGAAACTCACCCCATAAGAAACAGAAAAGTATTCTTGCAGATCCGAAGTTTGCACTGTGCGTCTGTTTGCCTCTAAATGTTACGGATTTTCCCCATTTCTCTGTCTTTATCCTCATCAAATGTTACTATCGATATAGCCTCTGATATCTTACGGTCCAACTCGTCTGACGCCAGTCCAATACATTCTTCCTCATCGTCATCTTCGCCCAGTTGTAGATTAGGGATATTATATAGTCTTATTATGCCGCTTTCATCGTTGCTCAGATCGTCTTCAGAATCAGTGAACGCTTCTTCATAAGCATCCGGCTTGTCGAAGAAGTACTTCAAAGCATTTTCGGGGTAACGGCCATGGTTCGGCTCGTCTGCATTCATCTTTGCGGCGTACATCTTCATTGAATTTTGATATCAGCTACAGCAAAAAACGCTTCTTTCTCATTTTGCTCGAAAGTTGTGCTGCCGACTTGTGTCACTGGTTTCCGTGACGGGTCACATATGACATACTGTATATGAAATAACCCCCATATATAACATATATTGAAATCAACCCGTAGCACATCAATACAGGTGGAGCTGGAGAAAGAGGAGGGTTTCTGAAGTGTGCTGCATCTGCTACAGCAAGCGCTAGCTTACCATTTGAATGTTGAGCAACAAGCTCATTGGCTGCTGATGTGAAAAGAAACCAAGTGGATGCATCATGTGAATGAATGATGTAATTACAACAGATTGAGGTAGAACCAATGGCCTGTGCCATATAGAGTTTTGTGACAGAACTTCCTATTTAGCCTATTTACATATAGCAGCTAACTAGACAGATTTTTTTTCATTCATAGGAAATATCATACTTCTACGTTGAAAAACAAATTAAGTTATATATTAATGTGGCTTGAATTATATTTGCAAACATCAGCCTTATTGTGTTGTTCTGATTAAACTACAAAACAGATACATTTAAGGTGGAAATGCCAAAAATTCTATGCCTGTCTAAAAAGCAACTTTGTGCACCCACCCCAGTAAATCTCACTCCAATCTGAAAGTGAAAGTGAAAGTGACGTGACATACAGTCGGATCTGGGTCATGGCAACAGTATAACACAAACATAACTCCTTTCACACTATTCTAACCAGTGTCAACCAACAAGGTACATGGGAGACACAAACAAGGATGCTAAAATCCCAGGTTTATCCACACTGCTCTTGCTAGCTGGCCTGCTTTACTCTCACCCCAGTAAACCTCACTCCCATCTGAGTCACAGCAGCACTGCAACTGGCCTTACTATCTGCATAACTTGCACTAGTTGGCCACTGTTTCACTTACACTAGTAAGTCTTATCCGGGTCACGGCACCAATGCAACTGGTCCTACTTGCTACACAGCTCTTTCTAGCTGGCCTCTGTTACATTCACCCCAGTTAAACTTCACTTCCACCTGGGTCACAGCCCCACTGCAAGTGTCCCTTATATTGTCTTCAGAATATGTAAAAAAAATCTGTTAGATATCGACAGATATGGATAGACTTTATGCTTTGCAGCAGTTATCATGCCTGCAACAACAGAAATTACATTGTTTCTTACACTTGTTTCTTACACATTATCAGCCTTCAGACCAAGAGAGGATGGGTGGATCAAGTTTACTCTCCTCCTCTGCACTAAACCCTTAACAAGACTTTAGTTCCCAGCATGCCAACAACCCAGTGGGCGGCCTATAGGCTCACAGATGGAGTGACATTCTGGTTCTCCGGAGTGATACTGCTGACCGCTACAGAAATAACCTGCAATTTTTTACTAACTGTACCATGGTGAAGAAGAGAGATGAGTAGATAACCCTCATTCATTGTCATTTGGCCTCATCATCAATCCTTTGTGTGAGGCAACTCCTACATGAGGGCTATATCTGCGAACAGCCTGTGAAACAGAGCGTTGGTAGAGCCTGAATCTGTAAGGAGGTGTGTATGTGTGTGTGATTCACATACAGAACACACTGTGAATCTGCGGGGTTGTGTGATTCTGGGCTAAATCCTAAATCCACCCCGCCTAGATTACCAGATACATTTCTCTTCTGCATGTATCCAAGTGAAGACACAGGAAGTCTGCGTTATACAGACACCCACTACTCCTCTGAATTATATATTAGTGGCTTATCCATAATAATGCCCCGTGTGCAGCCTGTGTGATAGAGTGCCTAAGCCTGATGGATTGCTATGATTTCACCGGCATCACCAAATTATTTTATACATTATTTTTATATGTAATTTTGTTTTTACTTTCTTCAGAGCATTTTCATTGTACTATAGGATTAGGGAAAAGGATGAAAGACATTTTGAGCTCATTTTTTATATATTGTTAAAGCAATACACTATTGAATAAACTAATAGAAGGACATTTTTTTATATTTTTATTTGGCAGTTTTGTCATTATGAGAACATTAAGACAGATTAATTTAAACTTCAGTTGTTTAAACTCATTATTAGTCAACAGATAAACACTATTAGATTCGGTACTATTAGATTCTCACTATTAGATTAGTTTATTTTTCCAGTCCCAGTTGAGCCATTTTTATAGGAAATGTGTTAGTAAAATTGTATGTATTATTTCATATATTTAAATATAGTTTATTAGTAACACTTTAGTATATGGACTAAATCTCACTATTGACTAGTTGCTTATTAGCGTGCATATTACTAGCATGTTGGCTGTTTGTTAGTACATAGCACATAATCTGAATTACCACATTCTATATTCTTAATCCTACTCAATCCCTAAATTTAACAACTAATTTACTAGTTATTGATAAGCAGTAACTAGAAGTTTATTAAGGCAAAAGTCATAGTTAATAGTTAGTTAACTGTGAGAACTGGACTTTTAAATAAAGTGTGACAATTTTATTCATTCTAAAACTGTGTATTGTTATATTGGTGGGCATAAATGCAAATTATTGTATTTATCTACTGAAAACTGTGGGAAAACATACTTTTATAATTAAATCAAATAGAAACATCCTTTTGTACTCAAATTGCCATTTTCACTGTATTTAAAGTTTAGATTCAGATAGTTCTTCAAGTACAGTAGCTGAAAAATATTTAGTCCCAGTGTTAACTAAATTAAACTAAACACTAACTATTAAATTAAATTAAATTAAATTAAATTAAATATTAGGTGAAACATAAATGTAAAAAACAAAAACTTAAAAAATATATAATAATGTTGTCTGACTGAGATAACAATACAGAAATATAAAAAATAATAAAAATGACAAATGCACATAAAATAATCACTGATGCTTAAACTGAAATAATATGAAAATATGAAGAAAAAAAACAAATAAAAAACATATAAAAACTAAAAATTCAAAATATGAATACTACTATAATAGCATACAGAAATACAATTGCCCTGCCTTAAGCATCCCAGAGGGGTGCTTAACCTCCCCTCCAGGGGGACTGTTACTGTAATAAGTGTACTTTTTACTTTGCTTTGGATAAAAGCATCCGTCCAACTGGTGTGGTTGACCAGACGTACAGTCCTGTACCTCAAGAGCTTGTGTATCCATTTTAGCCCAAGGCCATTAGGAGAGAAGTGCTGCGATGATGTGTCGCCGCCACTGAAAAATCGATAAGCAGCATATGTCTCCCTTATCGTGCAGTATTAATGCGGTCGCAGTGGATGATTCATCATGCTAGAGCAGGATAAATTAGAGTGTATATGTCCATATGTCTGTTGCTCCCCTGTAACTTGATGTAAAACCCAGCGTATGGGAAAACAGAACCTGTAGAAGGTATTCATTTTGCCCTTCATAATGAGAGACCTAACTACCATTTATTGTGAAATGTAACCTCACAGATCCTGAATAATTTAGGACTCTATCTTGTGTTGTGTCATACTGTGTGTATCTTTCCCAGATGTGTTTGGAATCGTAGATGAATTGGAGCTGAAATCCAACTCTTTGAATCTGAGAAGGTCTATGCCATTTACGGTATACATATTGACGTCTTTTTTCTTTTCTTTCTTTTTTTTTTTTTTTAAGCTGCGGCACTATTAACTGCTTTTTCAGTGGGTATCTCAAATGCTTCTGGCGCATAATTCCTGACATTCATTAGAGATGTTCAGCTCAAATTGCAAAAGGTCAAATTGCCGAGTGGGCTCTTAATTGGCCTGCGGCAATCAAAATGTTGTTATGTTCTAAATTACTGCATTAATGGACTTGTTAAATTGCTCATTAGATAAGAAGATTCAAAATGCAGAGGAGCGACATCAGGCGCTGTGACATTGTACAGTCATCTGGTTATTTTTAAGTCTACAAAGGTCTGTACGTTTATATCAGTAAATTGTCTTTCCTTACACTTTTTGAAGGGGTTTATGTAATGCATCTCTCTAATGGGTATTTTCGGGTTTTACTGTATCAGCACATTCTGCATTGTCAATTCCAGTTTGTCCCTTGTGTACTATTGAGGCCATCGTGATTTATATTAGCATTCAGCGCTGTGGGACAATAAATGTGAGAATGTGATCATTTACTAGATATTATCTGTGTGGGGGAAATCCTATTTAGGAATAAGATGAAAAAATCCAACACACATTCAACTCAGACAACAAGGACATTTTTTTAAAAGTACAAAAAGTGAGATCTCGGAGATAACTTCATAAGCAATTACTAAATTTTCAATTATATTTACATTACAGACATATTTCAGGCACATATTAGATGATTATTTAAAGCACTGCCAAGGTCATGGGTTCGATTTCCCAGGAAATGCATGAACTGATTAAATTTGTACATTGAACACAAATGAAAAAGTTGCTTTGGATAAAAGTGTCTGCAATATGCAGAAAAGTGAATATAAGAATACAGAATCTGTTGTATGGAGTTATGGTGGTCATTTGGGAAATGTGGGTTCAAATTTGGCTTGCAACCTTGTTCCCCTTCTGTTGCACATCACTTCTAGGCATTTATCTGCTTTCAGAACAGAAGGATCAACAGCACTGAAACATCTCTGTTGCAATCTAAAAGAAATCAAACTCCTGCTTAAGTGCTTCATTCTATAAAATGCTTTTACAGTTACAGACGAAAAAAAAGTTATTACATTTTTAACTTTTTTTTCCGAACCACGATTTTGACTCCAAAACAAGTGAAACAAGTCATCCCCGTCTAACATTTCCACACTCACTTAAATGTCATTTTTAAAGCTCAACACCTCACATAGAGCCAAATGGTCCTCTAATGGGCTCCTTTCATTATAGCATTACCAGTCGATAAATGAAATGTTAAGTGCTGTGTGACATTTCAGAAAGTCTCTATTTGTAGCTTAACATTAAGGGTACTGGTAGGTAGAAATAAGGGATGGTTTCTACTATGACTGTATTAAACTCATTAGGGTCGTACATCTTTGTTGTTTATGAATGTGAAGAAAGACAAAGGTTGATTAAGTTTAAAGTATGCTGGATTATTAACCAATGACCATTTAGCTTGATGTTCTCAGAGTGGACGATCAGCGGTTAACACCTATAGTGACCTTCAAACGTCATAATCCTCAGCTCTAATTTAAATTTAGTTACCTGGAATGTTTTTAACAGTGTTTCTCCTCCAAAGGGTGAACAGCCGCCAGTCCTATCTGATGAAACAATCTCCGCGTGTTTGCATACTCTGTGTGCAGTTGCATTTCTGGATAAGCTGTGGATATTGTAAGTTCTGCTTCTCAATTTTACATGCTCACAGCGCACATGAAAGCATCGTGTTCTTCGACTGACCCAAAAATGTCTTGTCTTGTGTTTTGATATAGGAACAAGCTTGATGAACAAAGGCTAACTTTTTGTGATGCAGCATGAGAAACTAAACCTTAGAGATCTGTCAGAGATAATTAGATTATTTTATGCGCACTAGCTATTCCCCATTGTTAGCTGCAAATGTCTAATGTCAAATTTGACCCGATATGACTCGGTGTAGAAAAGTCTCTCATAATTCCACAAGTGCTCATATGTTATCATGTCAGATGTTGCCCAGTTTTTCCCTTGCACCTGGATCTGTTTTAACCCCTGATCATTGGCCACCTGCAGTAGAGCATTTTCTTGGCCCCTGAGAGCTGCTAGGAAGTAGCTTCCTGTCTGCGATGGAAGCACAAGCTTACATCCCTGCAATAATCTCAGCCTGTCCAGATAGTGACCAATCACAGCCGGCCATTGAAGCAGTTTAATTGCAGAGAGTGGGACTTCTGGCTTCTCTAAACGTGTCAGTGCCAAGACCGGCATTGCCAGCTGCGGGACAGTCACAGCCGTGGGGCCTGTCGCTCATGCCGCCGTCTCCTCATCAGATGGAGTGGTCTGATTATGTCAGAGTGGAAGCTCTGCTCCAAAGTTGGATGTTAAATGTGGTTTCAGAGCCTCGTGTGGAAAAGAGCTGGGAGTCTCTCAAAGTGCACTGCCAAATGATTGTTCATAAGTAAGGTGCGAAGCCATTTTGTCGGCGGCTCTCTTCCAATAGCAACAACACCAAATATATCTAAACACACTATATTATCCAAACACGCCTGTATCCACATGCCCTTAGGACCTTGAAAATAACAATCACAATCTGCTCCATTATTCCCCACTGCTGTCTTCTTCAATTCAGGCCGTAATTCTTCTCGCCAAGTTTTATTTGTAAGAGTCTTAGATTAAATCGATGCCGCTACTGGAGAAAAGCACCACCTAAACATACTAAAACACGGATCCGAATCATTAGGCAGTTGTCAGACTGCTCCAGCCCAAGGGAATGCCGGGATGTCTGTCAGGTCATCTGCAAGTCAGCCATGCAGAGTTGCCTTCTTCCCCCAAAAAGATAGATGAGGGCGCAAGGTCAGGCCGAGGGATTTACGCTGCTGGAATAAACTGTGTTGAAGAAGTCAGAGGGATGTTGGAAAACAACCGTTTCATCACGTCGACTTCTTTAAGCTCTGGGAAAAAGAGCTTTGTCAGACGTTGGCATTTCACGGCGGTTGTGACAGATTGGAGCTAACTCTGGGCATCTGGCAGGCTTTCGATTCTTTTTTTGGAAATGCGGATGCGGAGTCGTGCCAGCCCCTGTTGGCCTGCGTTGAATTGATAACAGTTGTCTTTGGGGTTATTCAAACCTTTGTGTACTTGTTTCTGTCAATGGATTTGGGATAATGTTTCGAGCTTGACACCATTGTGTCAGAATAAGACGTAGCACAAAGTCTCAGCGTAAGTGAAATGAACCAGCGCATCACGAGATTGTTATATCAAGTTCTTTATGGGTGTAGTATTCACCCCTTCGTTTGACCCCAGTGACCACTAAAGGAAGTCGATTCCAGACTCTGTGTGGGTGAATCTTTTTTCTTCCTCTCAGTATCTATCTTCTCCTCTCCGTCTTTCTTTTCAACGCCCACATCCCTATATGTTATCATTGTAGGGCTTGAATGGAAACCGGCAAGCGTTTTAGAGTCTAGGCGTTGTACCATCAACCCTCGGATGCAGTACAAACAGCGACTGTTCCTCGCCTTGGCAGCTTATCATCACCTTTGTGATGTTCAGCGTATGAGTGTGTATGTGTTTGTCTTTTCTGTAAACAACAAGGGAGCGCACTCTTTTCTTCCGTTCCTCCCTCTGTGTCTGAGGAAGATAGAGGGATATGGGCTGGTGGAAATGTGTCATCTGTCTCTAAGCTTTGATGGTCCTTGTCTCACCGGGTTTCACTGGACTCTATCAGCGGGCCCATGTGTAGAGCGAGCCCAGACCTGATCACCTTTCCTCCCTTTATCCAATTCCGCTGTGTTTCCTTGCCAAAAAACCCCAAGGCATTCGCCATCTCCGCAAACCCTCTATTCATTCTCTATTCATAACTCAGCACACATTCAGAAGGAATATTTAAACAGTCTTGACATATCCTCTAGAAAGATGCTGTCTTGTAGCGTCAGATCTTATTGTTTGGAGACTCGTCTTTTTTAACATTAATGTACATCTAAAAGGCTTCAAAAGACGAAACAGTTGTCTCTGCTGACATGTAAGTAAATGCATTTTTCTGATATGACATGTCATTGTTTGCATGTAACAATGTTCCCAAATGGGCAGTGAACAGCCTATGAGGAACTCCCCAGTGTTACAGAGTTTACAGAGACTGAAATTAAACCATATTTGGACACCATATACAATTCATAGCATGATGTCTGTTGTGACTTTACTACTGTACTTTGACATATTTCTACTACCTAATCTCATAACATAAACGTACCTGGGGGTACTTTTTCGCGAGATGCAAAATACGTACCAATAAGAACATATCACTGCAGTTTCCAAAAGAAATTAGCACTAAATAAAGTAAAACTTAAAACACCTTCCCAATCCCGTGTAACTACGGTTCGTCAAAACAGTTCAAATCTGCACATAAGGAAGTTCAAATGGCATGGATGTATCAACAAAATGCATTTTATATCAGTTTTGAATTTGTTTACACTATCAGGTAGGTTTAGGGCTGGATACAAAAATGATGGAGCATTAACTTTTTGTGTCTTTTAAGTCTTTTAGCGAGATATTTTAATTCTGAAATGCAATAATATGTAACAGAAGCAACGTAATAAAAACACAGCAATGCATACCTACAATATATTTTAACATAATAAAAACATGCCAGGGTTCACGTAACTCGTGTTTTAGCACCACTCCGTGGACATTTCTCTTTAAAACTGTGTGAAACGTGCAGTAAGGTACATACAATCAGTGTTAAAGAAAAGTACCCTGAGGTACGTGATGAATAAGAAAAAGGGTGGGACTTAATTTTGGATTGTGTGCACTGCATTTCAGAATAGATGCAAATCTGTATATAACTGGCTTAATTGGCTTAAAAATTATGGTCCAACTTTATATAAGCTGGCCTTAACTACTATGTAATTACATTTAAATAAATCATTTGATGCAATGCAATTTTTTATGTAAGTACATAGTAGTTAAGGCCACCAAAATTACAACGGCAATTAAAATGGATTATATATATATATATATATATATATATATATATATATATATGTCAATTGGCAGACTGAGGTGAAATACTGTATAAAGTCTGTGAACTCTTGAATGAAAAGTCTTAGTCTCTATTACTTTTTTCAAATGATACTATACAAGTACAGTATATTGTGCCTTTTTAGATTGTGTGAGGTGACCTTTCTGTTCATCAGTCTCTAGACTGCTACAAACTCTTCTTGAAAATTGCTAACAGAATAGATGAATGGCTGCTTTTGGCAGACAGGTGGAAAGTGTTGAAACTCCAGTTAAGAGACAACAAACGGTTTCAGTTTGACGGTGAGAGTCAATCACAGTTTATATTCAGAACAGTGGGAGTTCTGAAAATGTTTGTGTCACTACTGTGTGACTAAACTCATGAATAATGCATAATGTCATGAATTAGTAAGCAAACATAAGTCCTGAGCTTTACCTCCAAGGTATTTCAACAAAATTTAACAAAATTACACTGTGGTTCAATAACACTAATACAAACTGCTATGCTTGTATACAGTATCTGTGTACTTTTCTCAAATCTGGTCGGGGTCCACAGGTTGTTTTCAATAGACACCCTAAAAATTTCAATCCCCTAAAGAGTATCAGGACCTCGATTTACCTTTTGATCCAAAATATTTTTTTAATATATGTTTTCCACATCATATTGGGCCATTAGGACCCATGCAGATCACAGAGTGGGCACTCCCTGCTGGCCTCACCATGTCCTCCAGAAGCAACCTAATTTTTCTAGGTCTCTCATTCAGGTATTGACCAGACTCCAGGCAAGAGTTGCAGGATGAATATTCTTTGAAGTACATAAAAGTACCATGTGACACCATGGTGCATAATGTTGCTATACATTTACATGCGATCTCTATGAAGTGGAGCAGAACAATGTCCCAACAGTCCCGTAACATGGCACAAAGCTTCATGTGCTCCTTGTTTTCTAATTAGGACCCAAAATAGAAAAATATTAAGTCTGCTCTTTAAAACAAAGAAAATAAACAAGACTTTGTTTGTTATATTCTTCCTTTTGTTTTGTTTGTTTCCTTATATTCTTTGATATTTAATCTGCAGTTCTCAGATGAAACACTAAATATTTATATACCATCTCGCACAATACATGTTGTTTAAAAGTAACTTTACAGACAATAGTTGTTGTTGGGTTTTTTTTATTGTTTGTTTGTTTTGTTTTTGTTTTTGTTTGACTATCTAACAGTAGTGGAACTGCTTTTAATTATTTTAATGCAACTTTACAGACAATAATTTTGTCTTTTATCTTACTCAGATAAAATATTTAGTTGATTTTGATGTTGTTCCATGTTGTTTTGATCCTCCAACATTGAGCTGAAGAGTAGCCATTTCAGTTGGGATGATTTCAAAAAGTGTCCAAGTAAACATTGTTGACTGTGTGACAGAAGTGTAATGCATTGCACATTTACAGTAAATCATTTTTATGAATGGTTCCACCAACATAGTGCTTTGGATAAAAAAGCGTCTGCTTAAAACATGCATAAATTTAAAGCAATGCTGTTGAGAACTTTAGCACATGAATTTTAGTATATGCAGAAACGCATATGTTATTGTTATATTGTTCTATATTTAATGCCTGCTTGTTGACTTTGAAAAATAAACCCACATTGAGGAATATTTAGAGTATGAAATGTGACATCCCTTATTTATTGTTTAATCCTTGTTTGAGCAAGAGGGTGTCGTTCTTTGTCTTTTAGTTATTGGGCCGTGTCTCCACAGGAGCAGGATTTATATTTTATCTAGATCTATACAGTAGATTCTTTTAGCCCATATTTATGTGTTGCTCATTGCATCAAGATTTTTATTTCTTTCATAACTTTTTCATTTGAGATTTTTGAATGTATAACCCTGTATGTTATTTAAAGATACAAAAATAAAATTATCTTTCTTTTTTTGCTTATATTCGTGTCCCGAATCCTTAATTTAATCAGCTCCAGTACACATGCTGAGATATTCTGATACCGTCACTTTACCATGGTACCATCCAAACACAATTTAAGGCAATGTGACTGTCGGATGTTTTTCAAAAAGTACTTTTTACCTTTTCTGATTAGTTATTGATCACTACTGATACATTTCTTATGTCTCAGCATTAAGGGACAACCGGATTGAACTGGTTCGAGCCTCTTGGAAGGAGCTGACCATAAGCATCAGTGAAGTTGCTCTGTCAGATGAAGGACAGTATACATGCTCGCTCTTCACCATGCCTGTCAAGACCTCCAAGGCCTTCCTGACTGTGTTAGGTAAGACCTCTCGTAGATCGGTCTCCCTCTCATCCTCATCAATCTGTGCTTTTAAGGTCAACACACTCATCACTGATCTGGGGTCAGTGAGTTCTCTCCCATCACATGATCTTGTTTTTGCACTTTGGTGGCACAGGGAGTGATGTAAATGAGAGAATTTCACTCTGACTGATGGAGCCATTAGATGTGTCACTGTGTGCTTAGGTTTATGATCAGCTTGTGCTAGAATCTGCTGTTCTCACTCTATACACTGTATGTTCATATAACACTTTTACCTTATTTTTATATACAGCTTTTCACAATACATGTTGTTTTCAAGTACATTTAAAAACAATAGTTGTTTTTGTTTTGCTGATTTTTGGTGGGTTTTGTGTTTGTTTTTTTACAAAACGCATATTATTTACAAGTTCCCTTACAATTGTTGTTGTTGTTGTTTTGTGTTGTCCGACAGTGTCGGGCCTACTTTTGGCTTATTTTTATATTCAACTTTACAAACAATAGTTTTGTTTTGTTTTAAATCATCAAACAATATTGGGACAAATTTGTCTTTGTTTATAAACATCTTTCTTATCAACAGTGGTGGGAAACCTTTTTATGTACGTTTATGCACAGCTTTATTTGTAAAGCAAATACTATTTCTGTTTCCAAGTGCCTTTACAGACAATAGTTGTTGTTTTTGATGCTGTTTGTTTGTTTTTAAGTGTATTTTATTATAATGGTTTTGTTTTGTTTTGCTTGTTTGTTTTTTGTTTGATTTTTTAAACATGTAACTTTATAAACAACAATTTTCTGTTTTGTTGTGATCCATAAAGAATGGTGGGACTACTTTTACCTTATTTTTTTATATTCAGCTTTACAGACAATAGTTTTGTTTTGTTATGTATTTGTTTTGTTTTAAATCATCAAATAATATTGGGACTACTTTTTCTTTGTTTATAAACAGCTTTTTTATACAGTAGATATAGTTTACAATTACCTTTATACCTTACTATTTTAATTGTTTTGTTTGTATGTTTTAATTTTATGTTGTTTTAATCAGTCAACAGTGGTGGAACTACTTTACCTTATTTTTATATACAACTTTACAGATAATAGTTTTGTTTTTGTTTTAAATTATCCAACATTGGTGGGGATACTTAATGTTAATATACAATACATAAAGTTTATAAGTATCTATACAGACAGTAGTTGTTTGTTTGTTTTTGTTGTGTTTTGTTTTGTTTATCCAGCAATCCTGGGACTATTTATATAGACTAATAAGCTTTTGTCTCTGCATAATGCGTTAAATGTTTTACATGTTAACGTAAAAGTTTAAGTCAGTTTTGTAATTTGTACATTTTACTGTAACCCCGTTTTTGTAAGTGGTTTGATTTGATGTAGAAAAGACTGTGGTAGAAACCAAAACACGTTAGTGTTCTCTATCTTTATCGCTCAACAAATGCTTCCTTTTCCAGTAAAATCACAAAATACTATACAGCAGAATTTGTCACTGTACTGATATATATCTACTGACAAACTTATATACAAACTGACAAACATGTTATCTATTAAAAAATTGTCAGTCAAGCAAAATTTTAATTTCAGCCAAGAAATATTCTTCTGAACCACATCATGTTCAGGCTGGGACTAAGCCCTGAAATCGTAGAATGACGCGTTTCCATCAGCGCTGCTTATAATCCTCCGCCTCTGTTTGTATATCAGGTGTTCCAGCGAAACCAGAAATCACAGGCCTCTCGAGACCTGCCCAGGAGGGGGAGGACGTCACACTGACATGCACCACATCTGGAAGCAAACCGGCTGCTGACATCCGATGGTTCAGAAACGACAAGGAGGTGCAAGGTAAACAAATCCCCCCTGATAGCCTAGAGCTGATTGTGTGCAATGAACAGTTGCACATTTTGTCAGTGTGCACGTGGTACAAGGTGCGTTATGTGTATCTTTACACCAGCACCTTTGTGAATTGCGCAGCTCTTTACAATCCATCTCACAGTAGAAAACTGCATTTCTATTCATTAAAAGTGAAGTGTGTCATTTACCAGTTTAATGTGCATGGACAGATATCGTTTTGCAAACCATGTCTGAGGTCCAATTATTAACAAATGATTTGACTTCATGCAATTATTCAGAGATCTGTCTAGGCATTTCTAAGGTGGGAGTGTCTGGCTGTGTGCGAGACAAAGACAATTCTTGTAGAAAAATCTATTCAGAATTGGGACCAATTCGTGCTATTAACTAGTTGCTGATTAGCATGCCTATGATTAACATATTGGCTGTTTATTAAAGTACATATTCTACATGACATTATTATACATCCCTAATCCTATTTTATATCTTAACTTAACAACTACTTTACTAACTATTAATTAGCAACAAATGAGGAGTTTATTGAGACGAAAGTCGTAGTTAATGGTTTGTTAATAGTTAGAATTTGAACTTAAAATAGAGTATGAATGATAAGTATTTTAAAAAATATAGTTTAAAATAAAATAAAGTAGATATTACAAAGTATTAAAAAATATACATATATAAAATTATATAAAATGTTTTTGAAAGAAGTCTCTTATTATTGGCTGTATTAATTTAATCAAATATACAATTAAATAATAATAATAATATATTGTGAAATATTATTACATTTTTAAATGACAAAATTTACAATTTCTATTTTAATATGCATAAAAATGTAACTTATTCCTGTAATGCGATGCTAAATGTTTAGTGGCAAGTGATCCTTCTGAATTCTTAAGAAACAGCTGTTGTGCTTTTGTAAATTAAAATATAATTAAAATATATGTATATTTTTTTTTCTTTTTTTTTTTCTTTTTTTTTTTGCAAATCTATTGTGCTCATGTAAATGTTTTACCAAAACTTTTGATTAATTACATGATAAATAAATTAGTTTTTTTATTTTATTTTTTTATCACTGGCTCAACCTATGATGCAAAACAAGACTACAATGTGCAATGTACCTTATCAGACGGGGAAGATTTTTCTTAAAGGAATAGTGTTTTTTGAGTAAATCTTGAGCAGAGCATACGGTAACACATCAGTTCAACCTTAACCAATATGTTACCCCAGACACCCCTCTGAGGACTGAGACATGCGCATCTCAGACAGAAGCCTCAGTCGGCTGATCTGGTGCTGGTGATTGATGGCCAGAGACTCCGTCAGACAGGCCAGACTCAGAGATGGCATTCACGCAAGCCGCACTTAAAGGCCAGTGGCACGCGGGAACAGAGCATCACAGTCGGACCGCCTGTCACTCACTCTGATTCAAAAGAATCTCGCTCTGTGATCTGATCTTGTGAGACGGATTGGATGTGCTTCTGGAGACCAGCACACAGGCCCAAACAGAATATGTAACACGGTGCGATACCACTCACTCTTGGATGGTCAGGGAGATACGAAGCCTTGTGGACAGGTCATGTTAATGGATACCCTGGCTGCCGTCGACAGAACTTCCAGTGCGGCCTGTGCTTGCAAATCTTGAAACTTCAGCACAAATCGAGGATCTCCTGAGAGCTTATTTACCACGGGGATAGATGCAGTTTACTATATCTAGATCTGTGCTAAATATACTACTCTAATTTCCTCTGGGCCAATCTTTCACTTGCTTTTTATGCTGTTCTGCCACATCTGGATGGGATTGCACCAGCCGTTCCTGAGGACTTTCTTAAAATGGGACATGAAGTTCACAGCAGGGGTTTAGTAACTACTAGTTAATGTGTACCTAAATTTGTACTTACTTTGAGTGCACCATTCGTTTTTTAAGGGACAGATCACACAAAAACGATTTCTCCTGCAGAACGCAAAGGACATTTTGAAAAAACTGTTTTGACTTCTATTATATGTGCAAAAAAACAACACCAAACTGAAAGTTCTCTCAAAATATATGTAATGTTTTCCAGAAGAAAAAATGAAGTCAAAATGTACATTTTATACATACATATGTATATATACTAGTGCTTTCAAACAATTAATTGTAATTAATCGTATTCAAAATACAAGTTTTTGTTTACATGAAACATGTGTACTGTTTATTTTTTATGTAAATATAAATACACACACACATAAAATATATGTTTTGAAACTATTTACATCTGTATACATTTTTATATTATTATATTTTATATTATTATATAAATATATTTAATACATAAACATAAAATATTTGTCTTAAATATATACATGCATGTGTTTATATTCATATATATTTAATAAATATACACAGTACACACTCATACATTACTCAGATATTAATCGCGATTATTCATTTGACAACACTAACATACGTATACAGTACACTCGCACACGCATACATTCTTATATTAAATTTAAATTAAATTAAATGTATGCATTTAGCAGACGCTTTTATCAAAAGCGACTTACAGTGCATTTCGGCTATAAATTTTTACCTATTATGTGTTCCCAAGGAATCAAACCCACAACCTTGTGCTTTAAGGTGCAGTGCTCTACCAGTTGAGCTACTGTATATTTATGCTTACAGTAGGGGATTTGAGCAAACATCACGCCTAAGAACTAAATATAAATCATATTGAATAACAGATAACTTCAGTCATGTGGCTTATTGAGTAGAGATGTCCTATTAGTTTTCGAAGTAATCAGATTCGCAATTAGAAAAGAAAAAATACAGAATACCCTAGAAACCATGTGCCATGACACTCAGAACACCCTAGCAACAGCTTCGGAATGCACTAGAAGCACTTTAAGAACACCTTAGAAACACATAGCAGCTCCTTGGCAACACTTGCAACATTAAAATGTAAACAAAAGCATTATATATTTCTAGCTAGTCTCTGAGAAATGTAATAGCTCTTGACTGCTAGAGTTTTACCTACACACCAGAAGAGTTACAGAGGTCTGTTCTGGAGGAGGGTGAGAAACAGCAGATTGGAGTGGTCCGCAGTCCTTCTGAAAGAATGAGATAAACAACATACACTCATTAGAGTGAGTAAACAAAATAAACATCCTTCGTACAACTACATAATTGGCATCAAATGTCCCTCTGTTATAGAGACACTACTTTAAAAGGGATAATTCACCAAATATTCATCCTTTACTCACCAACAAATCCTTACGATAACTTACATTACGATAAAATCTTTGATACTTTGGGTGAGTAAATGGTGATAAAATAGAATTTTTTTATGTTTGGGTGAACTATCTCTTTAAAAAAAAAAAAGGGCATTTCTTTGCGGTTTAGTTCATCTTCAAAAAAAGGTGATCAATCATCCTGAAGCGTCAAATTATAGCATGCATCTAGAGGAGCAGGGCAGTGCTGCAGGCAATGCAAAGGGAGCGTTTGACAGACTGTTGCTAGTGTGGATAGAGAGAAAGAGAGAGAGAGAGAGAGAGAGAGAGGTGATTTCAGCTGCTTAGTTACTCACAATGTCTAGCTTTCACACCACTGACCGGATATCGCACTGCACCATATTCCACAGCAATCAGAATCAACACTTTTTGTATTTATTTATCACCAGATGCTGTATATGAAATTACATACTAGTCATTCATCATATTGAGTACCAGCAGGGGCCCAAATTCATATAAAAAATATTCGAAGAATAACTCTTACATATTTCGTAGTAATAACATGTTATTATCCCCACTAACAAATTGTACCATGGTATTAACGTGAGTGTTTTGAACACTGTAGCATAGAGTTCCATGTAAACTACTATTCAAAAGCTTGGGGTAATGAAATAATTATTTATCCTTTCCTAAAAAGTAAATAATTCAATTAAATTGAAAATTAATTTAATAAAAATTCTAAAGTTTGCCTAATTATATTGACACATTCCATGCTTTTATCTGCCACAGTATGTAATGTCTTTTTGGCTTGTCAGCTAATATTGACAGATTCAGTCAATTGATCATTCATCGTATTATGTAATTAATATATATATATATATATATATATATATATATATATATATATATATATATATATATATATATATATATATATATATATATATGAAAACAATTGACTTCAATAGTTGTAGTCTTACTGTGAGTGAATACAAGAAGTGCATTATTTCCAAGCAACACACATTCTTTTGTATCAAAAGGTAATAGTTTGCTTCACCTCTGAAATGACTTTCCTTTTCGGCTCACATCATCCTGTTTCACTCAGAAATACATTACATTACATGTGACAGGTGCTAAATCCAAAGTGACTTACAGCACATTCAGGAAATGCATTGTATTAATACTAGTGTTCCCTGGGAATTGAACCCGCAACCTTTGTGTTCCCGGCGCAATGCTTTACCAGTTGAGCATATTACAGAAGTAAAATGGGTTTACCATTTTAGTGTTTTTCTTCAGTGCTATACTGATGTTTTGAAGAAGAAAAAAGAAAGCAAAAGCAAAGACAACACAGATGTTCTGAATGTGTGTGTGCACATCGAGGGAAAGAGAGATATTCCCATGTTTTATCTGGGCAGGTCATGCATGTATATGTGTAGTGAGATGTTTGCTGGAGGCAATCCTTCAGGGTGATGTTTTACTGATCCAGGGCTTTCACGGCACGCAGACATAACTGCTATTGTCTCTGGTTACTGATTCTGTATCACTTTCTGTGCTGTTCCACTCACAGGCGTTATAAGGATTCCTTACAAGCTTTAAATTATGTTTTGATCTTCGCATTTCCACAGGCTTTCCAATAAATTCACGGCCGAAAGGGACTATGTTTTGAGCTGTATAGGATATTAGGATAGTTTCTATTGGGGGATTGCTGTTCTTTGTCTGTGTGATTGCAAACAAAAACTTTTCTGCAAACAGAAGAATTTAATGTTGTTGTGATTGTGGAAGAAGTTAGTGTTTTTATCAGTGAGTCATTAACTTATTTACTTAACTAATTTCTTCAAAAACACTGAAATTTTCAGTAGTGGAGAATTGTATCCAATGTCACTTATGAATACATATTACAACAAGCAATTCATCCTATATATTGTTGCAGTCTTGGGTACCACAGAACACTTAATTATCATAATGCGTAATATACTAAATGAAACATACTATGTACAGTGCTGTATGGTAAACAAGGTTTTCTTGTGACTGTGTTCTGGCAGGTCAGAAGGAGGTAAATGCCACTGGGAGGTCATTCATGGTCAGGAGCACCATACACCTCAAGGTGGACAGGACAGACGATGGAGCAGCCTACACCTGTGTGGTGGAGCACATAGCTCTGGGCTCTTTGCCGCACCAGGTTACAGAAGTGCTGGAGGTTCACTGTGAGTTATATTTTTGGATCAGTTTCCCTCCAGACTTTAGTTTGACAGAAACTGCTCTCAGATTAGCTGAAACAGGATGTCTGTCAGCATTACTGTAGTTTAAAAAGGAGCAGAGACAGGGTTGTGTGTACAATAACCACTATTTAGTAATGTTTTGCAGTAGTGTAACAGTAGCTAAATTACTGTAAAATAAAAATAGTAAAACATTTATATTAACAAGCTATTTTTGTCCAAAAAGTAGTTGTGGTGTGATACAAAATGCTAGTAGCTTACAATGTTTCATTCTATGTGGAAATAATTTTTACAATGAAGATTCCTTTTCCGCATACATTTTTTACATTTTGTGGTTTGGTTGTTTTGTGTTTTTATTTTACTTTGCATTTATGTTTTATTTTGTGTTTTGTTATGTTTTGGTCATTTTGTGTTATTGTTTTGCTTTGGATGTTTTGTTTTTGTTTGACTTTTTGTTTAAATTTTGTGTTTTTGTTTTACTTTGGTTGTTTTGTGATTTTGTTTTATTTTGTGTTTTTGTATTGCTTCGTGATTTTTGTGTCTTTTTTGTTTGTTTGTTTTTTGTTATGTTTTGCTTGTTTTGTTTTTTTTATTTCTTTCTTTTTTGCGGTTTGGTGTTTTTTATGTTTTGGTTATTTTGTTTTGCCTTTTGTTTTATTTTGTGTGATTCTTTATTGTCTTTTGTGTTTTTTTGTTTCTTTTTTGTTTTTGGGGGGGTGGGTGTGTTTTCCTTTTTTTTTATTCTTTGGTTTGCTTTTTTGGTTTTTGTTTTATTTTGTGTTTTTTTGTTCTCAATCCAGATCCCCCTCAGGTACAGATTGTGCGCTCAGTAATAGTACCTCAGGAAGGACAATACTTCAAACTGGAGTGTGTATCCAAAGGCAACCCACTGTGAGTGCAGCTTTCTTTTAATCACTTACGTGAACATTGTTTGAATATGGTTTGTCTTATGAAGTTGAAGTTGCAGAATCATCACATTTAAAGGCAGCTCTTATCTGCATGCTGGGAACAAAAAGCAATAATACTAAATCAGATAGTATAAATCAGAACTCTTTTAAAGTGGCCTTCCAGAGGTAGAGGACAAAACTGTAAAAAGTTCCTTGAACAGAAATGATAACAAAATGAGAGACAAATCTTTTCTACCACCAGCCTACTAGACCTATTCCCTAAACAGATTAAAGGATTAGGTTCAACCAAATGTTTGTTTTTGTTCCATATTTACAATGGCAGTACAACAGGGGGCATTTATATTAGATGTGTTCTTGTCTTCAAAAAAAGCTTGACACATTGGGGAATCAATGCAGCCTGCATGACCGGTGTCTGAAGCACTTATGAAACAACGCCAATCTATTGGCCCACCTGGCCCATGACGTCATAGGCAAGATGCCCGGAAGTATAAAAGGGTACCTGCTGAATACGTCATCCACTTTTGAAGTGCGTGTGATAGACCAGGAGAGCGTTGTGGAAGTGTGTGCCTCTGTTCCAGAGGTTTCTGGCACTTGAGGATGCACACAATCTATCTGTCATCTGTTTTGGTCAGGAGCTTATGCATTCAGAGCCCTCGAGTTGTGAGTGTTATCCAATGAGAAGCTCCATTCGTGTCTTTCTCTCTTCTCGAGAGATGAATGACAAGTGTTTGCATCTCGCGTTTTTGGTCCTGCTGTTGCCGAGGCACAGCGGAGACCCAGATCACAGGATTTGCCGGGTTGAGATGCCCTTTTTCGGGTTATCGGATCCCGAGGATAGTGCTCAAATCGAGCAACGCCTTAGGAAATGTGTTCCTCTGTGTTTGAATTCTAACACTGTGGGCATGTTCTGCTTTTGCGTTTGTCTCAGCAAAGAGCACATGCGTTCAGAGTTATGCACTCATTTTGATAAGTCACAATGTCCATGCTCCGCTCATGTTTGTTCCTATTCCCAAAGGGATATGGAGCAGAGTGACTGTGTTTTGCAGCCCGGTTCCGTCATTGCCATGGCACAGTTTATCTAACCTCACGGTCATCTTTTTGATCTTCGGCATCTGCACACCCTCTTTATACGGGTTGGCAGATGCCACAGATATTGTTGGGTTGTTATGACGATGAAGTCTGAGTACGCAGTCTTTTCAGCCCTGATCCTGCGAGATCGTGGGTGGAGCTGTATTCGGCTCAGCCATGCCTCTCTAATATGAATGTTATTTTCGGTGGTGCTAAAAATCCTGGGAGAGAAAACTCGCAAGCCTCTCTCCGCAGATTCAGCGGAGAGAGGCTTGCGAGGTTTCTCTCCCAGGATTTTTAGCACCTAGAGCGCTTATGAGGAATATATTTTGCTCTGGAATATGGCGGTCTGAGGGCAGCTATATTCTAGCCTAGATTCTAATAACTAGGTTGGGTTCCCCTTGGCACAAGTTTTCGAGTAAGTGTTGAAGCCTTTGTTTAGGGGCCTGCTATTCGAGGATAGCTGTGTTCCAGCATGGAGTCCGCTTCCCTTTTAGGATTTTTAGATTTTGGTCTCTGAGAACCCCTTGCCTGGACTGTGCTGTCTCCCCTTCAGGGTTTTAAATAGATGGCCCACTTCCGTGGCCTGGGCAATCTTCAACCTTATCTGAGAGAATTGCCATTTGAAGATAGCTGAGTCCAGCTCTCTGGTGCTATGGCTACTGCTTACATCAGGCTTGATCTCAGACTATGATGTTTTGTGTTCGCTCTTTAGCGAATCATTTACTGATGGTGTGGATCTCCCTCTTGTGAGATCTTAGTCAATATCACAATGCTTTGCTAGCCTACTGTGAGACTGACACAAATTGGGGGACCTCCTTAATATTGCCTTCTGACGGTGGTTATATTCCAGCCATTGTTTTTGGCTTCCAGCCATCTGTGGCTAGCTGTATTCTACTGTAATTGCAGTGAGCCCTCTCGTGGAGTTGGCCCCTTTCCTAGCTATCTGAGGATAGCTGTGTGCTAGCTCACTGATCGCCCCCCTGCTTACGATTTTAGGTAGCGGCCTCTTGAGCCCTTACCTAGACAGTCTCCCCTCTTTGGGTCGTAAGTAGACAGCCCATCTTTGTGTCTGGGTAGTTTCAGTAGGTCCCCCTTCTGGTAGCCCTTTCTAGGTGCATACCAATCTGAGGATATCTGTGCTAGCTCAGTGACTGCTACTCTTCCTAGGGTTTTTAAGTAGCGGTCTCTTTGAGCCCTTGCATAGGCAGTGTTATCTCCACTTCTGGGGTAGTAAGTAGATAGCCCACTATCTGTGGTCTGGGTAGCTCTGCAGGAAGGCTATCTAGGCTAGCTGTGAATTGTTTACTTGGGACTGACATGGTTTAGGGTCCTTCTTAGTAAAGCTACCTGAGGTTGGTTCCCCCATTTCTGTAAAGTTGCATGAGTGGCCTGTGTTGTCAGTGGCATGGCCCCTTTCTGAGGAAACCCTTTCGTTTCCTTGGTGCTCCTCCCACCAGGTGGACAGGCATGCGCCTCGGCACAGTGTTTGGATCTTGTTCTCCAAAGTGCCCCTTAGTCGGTGCAGTGTTGAGTTTCCTAAACGGGGAACGTCTCTGGTTACGCATGTAACCATGGTTCCCCACAGAGAATGAGACGCTGTGCCCCCTTGCCACACATTCGGACTGCCTGTCTACGTCTCCTTCAGACAGCTAAAGAGGATGACATATTCAGCAGGTGGCCTTTCATACTTCCAGGCATACCGCCTATGACGTCATGGGCTAAGTGGGCCAATAGATTGGAGTTGTTCCACACATGCTTAAGACACCGGTCATGCAGGCTGCATTCCCCAATGTGCCCCCTAGGGGCCACAGCATCTCATTCCCTCTGGGGTACCATAGTTACATGCGTAAACTGAGACGTTTCCTAGCACTGCATGCCAATTTCAATATTTTAATATAATATTTTGATAAAATAACAGCTTCCCTGCAGTTTTGGGAATGCGTGAATCCTTTGTTAAACTCTATAGTTTATTGCAGTAGCTTGTATGAACACAAAATAAAACTTAAAATGACCCAGTAAAATGTAATTAAATTGCATTTCTATGCATAATAATCACAGGATTGTGAACCTTCTTATGTACAGACATACCAGTGTTTTCCGAGTTTTTGAATTTTCTGAGACATCAAGCTATATTACTCTTTCATTCTCAGGCCTGAGCCAGTTTTTTGGACAAAAGATGGAGGTGAGCTTCCTGATGTTGAACGAATGATTGTGGAGGGTAGAGATCTAATCATAACCACACTGAACAAAACAGACAACGGCACATATCGCTGTGAGGCCAGCAACCAACTCGGCACCAACAGGGATGAATTTACACTGTATGTGTACGGTAAGTACTTCTGGGTCATCATAACCTCTGGAGGGCAATAAATCCATGAGTTTATTTATTTATATTCTCATATGTTCTCATTATTTAGTTTATTTGTGAAAGTTTGTTAATATCCATTGTAATACGCATCTAAACACACATACGCACTCAGTAAACTCTTCATGGCCTAGTTTATCAGGGGGTTGTGTGTTTGAGGGTATACAGCAGAAACTGCTGGTGGCTGCAGTATTTGCCACCAAAATGAGACAGAGCCAGAAATGATAAGTTGGTTCTCCAAAACAGGAAGTAAAGCAAGAGAAGAACACACAATTAAGGGTCCACTGCTAATGCAGATAACATTTGTCAAGCTAAAATTGGAAGGAAGATACAGAACGCTTGGGACAGAGACGGATTTGTAGCAACGCTTTTTAATAGACCCAAACAGCAATCTTTGAGATCATTTGGAAGATACACATTTGTTGTACTAAAAACAAAGACACGGGATTTGTCTCAACAGGAGGGGCCTTTATGGACAGATGCCTTTTGAAAGTCGAGCCCAAAGCTCTCCATGCTTTTCCATTACCCCAGATTTATTTGGAAAAAGACAAACAGACACACAAAATAAAGACTCATGTACAAGATAGAATCTCTTCGAATGAATCAGGTTACAGAAAGTTATCTGTTAGCATAACAGTATATTAGCGACATGCTAACTACTTTTGAATAGTCTTCGACTGAAATGAACACTTTTTGTTGCAATATTTACTATAGCAACAACTAACCATTCAAACCTCGACCCTCAGGTTAAAGAGACGAGAGGAAGCGAGTGACAGGCAGGTGTAAAGAGAAAAAGAGAGGGAGAATCTCATTCACATGACTCATTACCTTCTAATTCATCTAGATGTCTTACTTCACCCGAGTGATATTTATTAAGCCCTTCCTTTCAGGATGAGTTGTCCAACTCTGCTCTCGAATGAACCTAATTTGCTAATGGTATGACTGCCGAGTGGCAATAAATGTCATTTGAAATCACGCACTCCCAATTCATCTCCAGTTACCATATTAATTCCCATGTATTAATGTGTCTGCTGGTAGGCACACTTTTTTTTTTTTTTTTTGCAGGGACAGAAAGAAATGGGAATGTCTGGTGTTTAGAAGAGGCAAAAAAAATACAAAGTAGGATGGCAAATTGTGTTATGTTAGTAATATGTTCAATAGGATGGCAAATCGGGTGTGTAACATTACTCAGTTTTGTTTTGCGTGTCTTATCCTTGGAAATGGGTATCATAAGGAATTTGAATGATTCCGATTCTGATTCAACTAAATCTTGTGAAAATAAAGTGTGCTTAATTCTACTGAATGTGCACTTGCAGATAATATAACATTAATGATATTAAAAGCTACTTAAATGTACTTAGTGCATGTTTCTTAAGACACCTAAGTACAGTTGTAAAAAGTGCAATTTGTAATGTTATGAAACATTTTAAAGTTCATTTTAGATAATTGTTTTAAATTTGTTGTCATGGTTTATTAATAAAGTACACAAATTTTGATGTGTTGACTATGCTACAGCACATGTAGCATACCCCTGAATATATATATATATATATATATATTGTAGTGACTGGAGACCACTATACTGTATATGGGTAGCTCTATAGTGTATTAGAGTTGTGCTGGCATAGGTAGTAACAATATAACTCACAGAGCCATTCACTCACAGGGTTCCCCCTTAAATTCCACTCTCTCCTCTCTGCTATTGTATAAATCAAAGTTTAAAAAGCCCATAAAGACAAAAGCGAAACCTCAGAAGTCAAGCCTGCAGCAGCAGAGAGTTTGCAGAAAGACAAGCATGAGCCTAGAAAACAGCAGCATCCATGACCAATCGGATTTCTCCGCTGGATGGGAAAATCCAAATATTGGTCTGCACGCTCCTATGTGAGTGATATTGAGCTGCTGAGAGACCTGTGACATCTCTCCTGCAGGTGTAATGTATAGTCTAATTGTACCAAGCAGTAGGTCTGAGCAGACGAGACTACTTCTGGCTACTCGGAGCCCCGAGTTCTCCTCTGACTTTTAAATGAGCATCAGCATTTACGTCTCGTGGGTTTAATCCGGCGCTGGCTTGGAAATTTAAAATATTTATTGCTTGCTTCCTATAATCAGCATGTGTTCGCTCCCAACCCCCTCTCAATTAAAACCATGAGAACAGATGAAAAAGAGTTTCGTTTACTTGCTCGGAAAAGCATGCAAACATCCATAAAATTGACGTGTTTTCAGAAGCACGCCCCGCTGCCGGAGATGAAATGCTTCCAGAGGCACTTGTGAGGCAATTTGACCCTAAACGAAATCCTTGCCAAATAGCTTGAAAATGCTGAGTTGTATTTATGCTTCTTTTAACTTTTTCCTCCTCTCCAGTCTTAGGTCTTATTTAAAATGGCTAATTATGTATCGGTAATCAGTTTGGGAGAAGAGTAAAGAAAGGGCGCAGGAGGCAAAGACTGATCAAAACAGCTCGCGTTTGAAGTCCAAGCAGAGGAAACGAGCAAACACTCACGTTTCTGATCCAGAACTTAAGCATTAAACATTAGGGAACCAAAAGAGAAGCCTTGACCAACAAGAAAAGCTGAAAATAAACATGTAAATAAAGCTTTTTGGGGCACGGTCATGTGTATAACAGGGCTGATGGGTCAATTGCCCAAAAACATATCCAGGTCATGTTTCACCCTAAAGATTTTTTTAACGATGTCATATATATAATATTATATATATATATATAATATTTTAAGAAATGCTTATTAAGAAATAATTTTATTCAGCAAGGATGCATTAATAAAACTTTTATAATTTCACAAAATATTTAAGAAATGTTAAAACTGTTTTCAAAATATGTTGTTCTTTTGAAACATTTATTGAACAAAGAATACTGAATATTATATATAGATAGATAGATAGATAGATAGATAGATAGATAGATAGATAGATAGATAGATAGATAGATAGATAGATAGATAGATAGATAGATAGATATAAATTCAATCCACACAGACTGAAGTCTTTTAAATCTTTGGTTCTTTTAATTGTGGTGATTTGGGCTCACAATTAACATCTCAACAAATAAGAATACTTCCTAAGACCAATACAAAAATAAAATAATAATAATAATAATTTTGAATTGTTGGCCTTCTGGAAAGTATGTTCATGTCTATACGTGTACTCAATACTTGGTAGGGCTCTGTAATGAAATTAAAACTCCATATTAATCGGGAAGAAGGAGGCGGGAACCGGCGCACAATCAAAACATTTTAATATTCAAAAAAAATACAAAACAGCGCACCAGCCCCTCGCGGACGACTGGTGCGCGCAAATAAAAACCAAAACATAAAATAATGTCCCAGGCCTGGTCCTCTCTCGTCCTTCACTATAGTCGCTCCAGTTTTATATCCTTCCATCTCCTACGTGGGACTCGATACCGGCGGTGGGGCGCAGGTGCAGCTCATCTCCAATCACTACACCTGGCCTCACTCCTCTTTCCCACGCCTCTCGGCCCCGCCCCACTCGCCGGGGGGTACCCTCGAGACTACGCTTAGATGCACCTGTATATATATATATATATATATATATATATATATATATATATATATACTTAAACAAATAATAATAAAATAAAACATATTTCCCAATGCTAGTAGCTTGTGGTAACATTATTGGCAAAATCCCCATCAACAACACTAAAAACGTAAATTTCTTTAATCAAAATGTAGTTTTGTATATATTTTGAATTTGAAGTGAAACGTGGCCTAGACATGCTCTTGACAGGTTTGTGAGATTCACCCAGATCAGAAACCCTGTGGTAAACACACTCAGCCTGCAGCAGAAATGAGGGGGGAACAGTCACGCTGCGTTTGAACTACAGCACGGATGTGGATCTTCCCATCTCTGTCTTTCTCCATCTCTCTCACTGCCACTTAACGTCACCTCCACCTTTTTACATCAGACATTCTTTTTTTCCTCATTGTGCAAATTGGACTAAAAGGTTTTTGGTTTTTGTGTTGTGGGGAAAAAAAGCTAGCCAAAGATGAAATTCTTGTTGTCAGGCTGTCAAAGAGGTGAGAGATAAAAGGCATTTCTAATCAGACATCTGCTCTGTTTCAGTAAATCGAAGGGCAGATGTAATACTCCAGTGTGGACAAACAAGCACATGGGGACAAGCAACACTGACATTGTGAACCTTTAAAAACGTCCATAGACACTGCAATTCATCACTTAAACATCAGGTCTTGTTTACTAATAATTGCATGGACGCATGAAATGGTTATTATATTAATGAATTTTAAGAAACGTCTCTTACGTATGTGTGGCGAGTGGGGCGGGGCCGAGAGGCGTGGGAACGAGGAGTGAGGCCAGGTGTAGTGATTGGAGATGAGCTACACCTGAGCCCCACCGCTAGTATCGAGTCCCACGTAGGAGATGGAAGGATATAAAACTGGAGCGACGACCGTGAAGGACGAGAGAGGACCAGGCCTGGGACATTAGTTTATGTTTGCTTTTTATTTATGCGCGTCAGTCGCCGTGAGGGGCTGACGCGCTGTTTTGTGTTTATTTTTGGATATTAAAATGAGTTTTGATTGTGCGCCGGTTCCCGCCTCCTTCTTCCCGATGATTAGGAAGTTTGTTTGTTACAGTGGTGCCGAAGCCCGGGAGAAGGAGGGACGCGCTGCTGAAGATCCCTCGCCGCTGTGGTGAATCCGCGGTGCCCTCGAGCAGGCGAGGTATGTGCCGCCAGGGACGCTCGAGGCGGTGGGCTGGAGCGAGTTGCCGGGGACGGGCGAGCTCGCTGCCGACCGCCCACGACAAGGAGGGGCGGCTGCCGTCCGTGAGGGAGCGGAGGAGTCGGCGCCGTTCGCCAGGGGGCCGGAGCCTGCCGCCTCCGTGACGGAATCCGGAGGGGCAGGGAACGGGGGACTCCTGCCGCTGCCCAAAATCGGAGGAGCCGTCGCCGTCCATCGGGCGGCGGAGGAGTGTCGCGCCGTCCGCCGAGGGCCGTCCAGTGCCACCGCCAGGCACCGCGGAGGAGATCACCCAGCTGGTGGAGGGCCGAGCAGCAGTGCGTCTGGGAACCGGATTTTTTTTTTTTTTTTTTTTTCCTCTCTCCCCTCTCTCGTCCTTGTCGCTTCTCCTTCCATCTCCTTTTCTCTCGCCTCGTCTGTCCTACCCCCAGGTTCCTGCAGGTCCCCGTGAGCGGTCCCCCCCCGGAGGGAAGGGGGGGGGGGGGGGGGGGGGTAGAGCGCAGTCTCGAGGGTACCCCCCGGCCTGCGAGGGGCGATGGGGGTATGTGGCGAGTGGGGCGGGGCCGAGAGGCGTGGGAACGAGGAGTGAGGCCAGGTGTAGTGATTGGAGATGAGCTACACCTGAGCCCCACCGCTAGTATCGAGTCCCACGTAGGAGATGGAAGGATATAAAACTGGAGCGACGACCGTGAAGGACGAGAGAGGACCAGGCCTGGGACATTAGTTTATGTTTGCTTTTTATTTATGCGCGTCAGTCGCCGTGAGGGGCTGACGCGCTGTTTTGTGTTTATTTTTGGATATTAAAATGAGTTTTGATTGTGCGCCGGTTCCCGCCTCCTTCTTCCCGATGATTAGGAAGTTTGTTTGTTACAGTATGTAACCTTTGTTCCCTGAAGAAGGGAACAGTCAGTAATGACCAACTTTGGGATCTCAAAGCTGGTTATTACCGACGTGACATCGACACTGACTGAAAGGGAACCAGTTTGTCATCCTCAAAACAGACAAGAGATAACAGACTTATCTAAAGCTATAGTCTATATGATGAAATGCATGCATTTAACATGAAACAAATATGTATAAAAAAAAAAATAATAATAATCTTAACATGATTACACCCAGAGTATATTATTTTTATGTCTGTTAGAAAGAATCTGGAAAAGTTAGAAATAAATGTCATATTGTGGAAGGGTCATGGATATACTTTCATGGGAGAAAACTCAATAAATGTTGTTAAAGGGGGGGGGGGGTGAAATGCTCGTTTTCACTCAATATCCTGTTAATCTTGAGTACCTATAAAGTAGTACTGCATCCTTCATAACTCCAAAAGTCTTTAGTTTTATTATATTCATAAGAGAAAGATAGTCTGTACTGATTTTTCCCGGAAAAACACGACCGACAGGAGGCGTGATGTGTGGGCGGAGCTAAAGAATCACGAGCGCCAGTAGGCTTTTGCATTGAGAGCGTTTGAAAGCTTTGACATTACCTTGAGGAAAAAACCATCATCCAAAAAAAACCATGGCTAACAGTCAGATTCTGCCGTTTATTTATGATCCAGAATCAGATCCCGAGGCTGAAACTGAACGAGAGCAGCAGCAGCAACGACTCGCTCCGAGTGGGGCTCAACCCGGGTCTCCGGCATGGGAGGGGACGCACTAACAAGGAGGCAGAGATATTTGAAGCAGTTTTACTCACCGCATGCGGTTCCAACACACGATCGTGACCCTTTTTCGTTGGGATTGCATCATCCTTAAGAAATAAACGATACGCAAATCCGTCGTCAAACTGGGCCTTGTTTGTAAAACAAGCATCTTCGAAATGCAGGGAACAAACACAAACACTTGCACAACTCCGTTGATGCTCTGTAAAAATAAACTCCATCCACTGGTCCCTTAATGTCCCTCTTTGGTAATCTGTGCAGGGTTGTCTTGCCCTGGCAACCAAAAACACACTCCTTTTGTGACATTTCGCGACGCTCTCGCTCTGATCAGTGATTGTCTGTGCTCAGCCTCTCCATCTAACGTCACACAGAGCCATACTCGAAAAAAAATTTCCGAAACTTGTGACAAACCGGAAGGAGTATTTTTGGAACAGAAATACTCCTTCAAACGTTCAACTTAATTTTTGAAACTTTGTCCATGTTTAGCATGGGAATCCAACTCTTTAACAGTGTAAAAAACTCAGTATGCATGAAATAGCATTTCACCCCTCCTTTAAAATACAAACAATAATATTTTATACAATGAGAAGCATTTTTGCCAAATGTCAAGTGTCAAGTGGTGTAACCAAGAAAATAATTGTCTTTCACGTACAATGGACAAGAGTTAGTTAGTTAGTTAGTTAGTTAGTATATATTTTTGTGCAAATTCATGCCAGTTTAAAAAAGTTTAGGTAATTTTCAAAATCGAATATCAATGGTGTGACCAAGTAAATCTTAATATAACTTTTTTTTCTTAAAAAATTTACAAACATTTATTTATTTATTTAATTGATAATCCTTTTTTATGCATTTTTATTATTACAGTTAAAAATAAAATCATAAATTCAGAGTACAAAATGTATTGATGAATCATGATTTGTTTGTGAAAAGATTCATACAGATTTCACACACACAATTTCAAGTACGCACGGTGAATGAGACCTAAAGTGTCCCAATTTGTCATGCTGGTTCTCTCCATCTGCGTAAGATAAAGAGGCCAGTAACTCAAATGACTAAACTGGCATTAATATAGTAAAAATATCTTCAGCTTCACTGGCTTGAAATACGGAGCGATTTACATGATAAGTAGCATCATTACAGAGCAGTGCAGCGGGACGTAGTAGACATCGGAGATTAGCGTGGATGTATTATTCTCAATATGTCCAAATGGAAATGTTTTGCAGGATGTGTATGTTTGTACACTGAACTTGTACTTGAAACCATCATGTCGTCCCATTCATTCATGTTTCATCATTCCGACTGCAGGTTAATGCAGTCAGTTGGTGTCTTCATTAATGGTTTTGAGTTTTGTGGCCAGTTTTTTTTTTTTTCTTCTCTCCCTTTGTGATGTCCTCACCCTTGTCTTCCCTTACTGCCCCTTTCTGTCTGCGTCCATGGCAACAGCTAAAGATTTCCCAGGTACAACCACAGGTAAATATTTTTTTTGCTGGAGTGCTGACATCATCATTGCGAGACAGGGCGCTGTAATGTGGCTTGTGGAGTGGGGTGACGGGTTACGCCAATTAACCTCCTCCATAGCATGAGCTGGGAGCCATTGCCTTGCATGGGAGCACTGCTGATCTTTGTGAAATGTCATGGTGCTCTATGGTGCTGTCATTCACATGAGGGATGCTTAAACCTTTGGACCGCTTACTGACGTCAGTGAAAGGAAATTAATATTTTTATGGTTAGGAAGAATCTAGAAGAGATAGAAATACAGTTTATATTATATAATGGTCAATGGCACAAGGATAGATCTCTAGATGTTCTTAGAAATATATATCTATTAGTGCTGGGCAACGATTAACATTTTTTATATCGATTAATCACATTATTGACTACGATTAATCACATTTTTATGCCCTCAAATGTAGTGTTTTGTCCACTTTTTTTTCCATTCCATTTACTATATAGATCAGTGAGTGTGGGCGCTAACCGCACCGGAGTGCAGATCTTCTAATTCGTTCTGCATGATTTCGTGAATATTTCAGAGCGGCAAAAGCGATAGATCTGTATAGCAATATATTGTGAGAGGGTGGTGTTTACAGCGTCCCATTCGACTCAAAATAACAAACCACACAGTTAACAAAACGATTCACTCCACTGTGTTGAGCGAGAGCGCTTCTTTGTTGTCTTCATGTGCTATCGGAAACGTCCTATTTCCAACGTATAAAGCCATGATTACGAGCTCGTTGCATTCTGTGACCTGTGATTTGTCTCTATGTGTATTCAGAGCCAGTGAGTGATGGACTTTCGTAATAATAAAAAACTTTGTTAATGCACAATAAAATAATTGTCGGCGTTAATCAATTAATGCGATAATAACGCGTTAACTTGCCCAGCCCTGATATATATATATATATATATATATATATATATATATATATATATATATATATATATAACTGTATATTTGACCAGAAACGATTTGAGCAAAAGCACAAAAAAAAATATTTCATATTTCTGATAAAACATCATATTGGAAGGGGGGGGGTTTATTTCCAAGTTTGACTCTTGTATATTGAGAAGATAGCTCAGTGTCCTTGTAGAACACAAAGCTTCAAGTTCTTGTTAAGCTCACTAGAACCGAGTAGCAGCAGTGACTGTCGAATTGCTGACATTATAAAAAAAAATATATAAGTCATCAGTCTATGCATGGTATGCCTTTTGAAAACATGTTTTGTTTTGTATGTGCAGTTTCTGTCCTGTTTTTGTTTCGTGAACCATTGATTTTTCAGCTTGATCGTCTCTTTCACTGCAGTCTCTGTGCTGAATGTTCCACCTCGATGTGTTCTAACTATTTGTCTTAGGTCAGTTTTCCATAGCCTGCTCTCCCATGAAAGAATTGATTTTAATTATTAGCAACTCTAATTTGTTTTTAAAACCTAATCATATTTTATGCCACCCACACCATATTCCACTGGAAGTGCCGTGAACATGAGCTGCGAAATGAGTGTGTGGAGATGACAGCAATTATGTACAGCACGTAAAGATAGTATCGCAGGTGTCATCTCTATTTAGAATGCAGTACATACTTTGAGGAACTTTATCAGTTCCAAACAAATTAAGATTTATTTGTGACAAGATGTTGATTACCATAGAAAATTATTAACGGTCTGCCAGTCGATGGTAAACACAGAAACTTTTGCAAAATATGTGTATGGTACTGTGGCCCTGTAGTGCACAATACAACAAAATCACACAATGGAAACAAGTCGCAACTCAACAGAACCAAGCCACAACACAATGAAACTAGCACAACACGATGAAAACAAGCCCCAGTGCAACAAAATTAGCACAACGCAATGGAAACAAGCCACAACACAATGAAATCAGCACAACACAATGGAAACAAAAACAAAACAAAACAAACTAGCCACAACACAACAAAATTAGCACAACACAATGGAAACAAGTCACAACACAAATAGAAACAAGCCAAAACACAAATAAAAACAAGCCACAACACAACGGAAACAAGTACAACACAAAATAAACAAGCCACAACACAACAAAATTAGCACAACACAATGGAAACAAGTCACAACACAAATGAAACAAGCCACAACACAATGCAAACAAGCCAAAACATAAATAAAAACAAGCCACAACACAATGGAAACAAGCCACAACACAATGCAAACAAGGCACAACACAAATGGAAACAAGCCCCAACACAAAGGAAACAAGCCAAAACATAAATAAAAACAAGCCTCAACACAATGGAAACAAGTCACAACGCAAAGGAAACAAGCCACAACAAAAAATAGCACAACATAATGGAAACAAGCCACAACACAAATGGAAACAAGCCACAACACAATGCAAACAAGGCACAACACAATGGAAACAAGCCACAACACAATGCAAACAAGCCACAACACAATTGAAACAAGCCACAACACAATGCAATCAAGCCACAACACAATGCAATCAAGCCACAACACAAATGGAAACAAGCCACAACACAATGCAAACAAGCCACAACACAATTCAATCAAGCCACAACACAATGGAAACAAGCCCCAACACAATGCAAACAAGCCACAACACAATGCAAACAAGCCACAACACAATGGAAACAAGCCACAACACAATGCAAACAAGCCACAACACAATGGAAACAAGCCACAGCACAATGCAATCAAGCCACAACACAATGCAATCAAGCCACAACACAAATGGAAACAAGCCACAACACAATGCAAACAAGCCACAACACAATGCAATCAAGCCACAACACAATGGAAACAAGCCACAACAACACAATGCAAACAGGCCACAACACAATGGAAACAAGCCCCAACACAATGCAAACAAGCCACAACACAATGGAAACAAGCCCCATCACAATGGAAACAAGCCACAACACAAATAGAAACAAGCCACATCATAATGGAAACAAGCCACAACACAATGGAAACAAGCCCCAACACAATGCAAACAAGCCACAACACAATGCAAACAAGCCACAACACAATGGAAACAAGCCACAACACAATGCAAACAAGCCACAACACAATGGAAACAAGCCACAGCACAATGCAATCAAGCCACAACACAATGCAATCAAGCCACAACACAAATGGAAACAAGCCACAACACAATGCAAACAAGCCACAACACAATGCAATCAAGCCACAACACAATGGAAACAAGCCACAACACAATGGAAACAAGCCACAACAACACAATGCAAACAAGCCACAACACAATGGAAACAAGCCCCAACACAATGCAAACAAGCCACAACACAATGGAAACAAGCCACAACACAAATGGAAACAAGCCACATCACAATGGAAACAAGCCACAACACAATGGAAACAAGCCACAACACAAATGGAAAAAAGCCACAACACAATGCAAACAAGCCACAACACAATGCAATCAAGCCACAACACAATGGAAACAAGCCCCAACACAATGGAAACAAGCCACAACACAATGCAAACAAGCCACAACACAATGCAATCAAGCCACAACACAATGGAAACAAGCCACAACAACACAATGCAAACAAGCCACAACACAATGGAAACAAGCCCCAACACAATGCAAACAAGCCACAACACAATGGAAACAAGCCACATCACAATGGAAACAAGCCACAACACAATGGAAACAAGCCCCAACACAATGCAAACAAGCCACAACACAATGCAAACAAGCCACAACACAATGGAAACAAGCCACAACACAATGCAAACAAGCCACAACACAATGGAAACAAGCCACAGCACAATGCAATCAAGCCACAACACAATGCAATCAAGCCACAACACAAATGGAAACAAGCCACAACACAATGCAATCAAGCCACAACACAAATGGAAACAAGCCACAACACAATGCAAACAAGCCACAACACAATGCAATCAAGCCACAACACAATGGAAACAAGCCCCAACACAATGCAAACAAGCCACAACACAATGCAAACAAGCCACAACACAATGGAAACAAGCCACAACACAATGCAAACAAGCCACAACACAATGGAAACAAGCCACAGCACAATGCAATCAAGCCACAACACAATGCAATCAAGCCACAACACAAATGGAAACAAGCCACAACACAATGCAAACAAGCCACAACACAATGCAATCAAGCCACAACACAATGGAAACAAGCCACAACAACACAATGCAAACAAGCCACAACACAATGGAAACAAGCCCCAACACAATGCAAACAAGCCACAACACAATGGAAACAAGCCCCATCACAATGGAAACAAGCCACAACACAAATGGAAACAAGCCAAATCATAATGGAAACAAGCCACAACACAATGGAAACAAGCCCCAACACAATGCAAACAAGCCACAACACAATGCAAACAAGCCACAACACAATGGAAACAAGCCACAACACAATGCAAACAAGCCACAACACAATGGAAACAAGCCACAGCACAATGCAATCAAGCCACAACACAATGCAATCAAGCCACAACACAATGGAAACAAGCCACAACACAATGCAAACAAGCCACAACACAATGCAATCAAGCCACAACACAATGGAAACAAGCCACAACACAATGGAAACAAGCCACAACAACACAATGCAAACAAGCCACAACACAATGGAAACAAGCCCCAACACAATGCAAACAAGCCACAACACAATGGAAACAAGCCCCATCACAATGGAAACAAGCCACAACACAAATGGAAACAAGCCACATCACAATGGAAACAAGCCCCATCACAATGGAAACAAGCCACAACACAAATGGAAACAAGCCACATCACAATGGAAACAAGCCACAACACAATGGAAACAAGCCACAACACAAATGGAAACAAGCCACAACACAATGCAATCAAGCCACAACACAATGGAAACAAGCCCCAACACAATGGAAACAAGCCACAACACAATGCAAACAAGCCACAACACAAATGGAAACAAGCCACAACACAATGCAAACAAGCCACAACACAATGCAATCAAGCCACAACACAATGGAAACAAGCCACAACAACACAATGCAAACAAGCCACAACACAATGGAAACAAGCCCCAACACAATGCAAACAAGCCACAACACAATGGAAACAAGCCCCATCACAATGGAAACAAGCCACAACACAAATGGAAACAAGCCACATCACAATGGAAACAAGCCACAACACAATGGAAACAAGCCCCAACACAATGCAAACAAGCCACAACACAATGCAAACAAGCCACAACACAATGGAAACAAGCCACAGCACAATGCAATCAAGCCACAACACAATGCAATCAAGCCACAACACAAATGGAAACAAGCCACAACACAATGCAAACAAGCCACAACACAATGCAATCAAGCCACAACACAATGGAAACAAGCCACAACACAATGGAAACAAGCCACAACAACACAATGCAAACAAGCCACAACACAATGGAAACAAGCCCCAACACAATGCAAACAAGCCACAACACAATGGAAACAAGCCCCATCACAATGGAAACAAGCCACAACACAATGGAAACAAGCCACAACACAAATGGAAACAAGCCACAACACAATGCAAACAAGCCACAACACAATGCAATCAAGCCACAACACAATGGAAACAAGCCCCAACACAATGGAAACAAGCCACAACACAATGGAAACAAGCCACAACACAATGCAAACAAGCCACAACACAATGGAAACAAGCCACAGCACAATGCAATCAAGCCACAACACAATGCAATCAAGCCACAACACAAATGGAAACAAGCCACAACACAATGCAAACAAGCCACAACACAATGCAATCAAGCCACAACACAATGGAAACAAGCCCCATCACAATGGAAACAAGCCACAACACAAATGGAAACAAGCCACATCACAATGGAAACAAGCCACAACACAATGGAAACAAGCCAGAACACAAATGTAAACAAGCCGCAACAAAACAGAAGGAAGCAAAATCCTTAGAAACAAGGATTTCGTTGTGTTGTGCACTACTAAGCCACCATAGTATGGACACTAATAATGAAAGTGTATTAACTTTTTTAAAGTTATAAGAATGATTTAAAACTTTTGGATGAAATAATTAAGTATCTTTGTAATAAAATAATAAAATACCCTCCAGAATGTCTTACATCACACAATTTATGCTTGTTTTTCCAAACAAAGAGACTGCATTCGGTGTTAATCAACAAAGTGTCACAGATCCTGTCAAGAGACCTTAACTTGATTTGAATCTGAAACATTCTAATAATGATGCAAATGGAAAGCACTGCGTATAGACCTCGATTTCTTATCTTCACAGACATTTCTATGTATAATTTCACAGATTCTTTGCCACAAATTGTAAAGCAAGCAGTAATTAATTGCACAGTGATTTATTTTGATGCAAATGTTCATTTAAAACATTCTGATTGGGTATGTGTGTGCCATAAAACACATCCGTTCTGTGCCTCCGGCCTTTCACATGCGAGATCTTAATGGAATTCATTAATGCTCAAGTGAAATGATGTACGTCTTTGGCCACATGTCACCATCCTTGAATGAGACTAATGATTGCTAATGGAATTTCTACTGACTGAGTACTGATTTATTTCCACAAACAAGCTCCATTTCCAGAAGAGTGAAGTGAAGTGTCTTTGCTCTATCAACAGAGAGATACACATGCTTCTGACCTCGGCTGGCCAGCTGTCACTCTGTGATCAGATACATTTGGAGATATCAAATTGTTTTCTATTCTGGCATGTCTGTTCGACCCTTTGCTGATGCTCTGCTGCTCTTAGTTACAGATATTCACTTTACAGGATGTATTTTTTATTTATTTATTTATTTATTTTGGGAAAGGTTTGCTTATAAAGTGATAAAATTATAATTATTATTTTTTAAATAAGCAATTGGTATTAATATTACTTTGAACTACAAAAGCCTTTCACTGTCCTACTCTGTCCTCACTTTTTTTTACAATAATAAACATCTGAAATTCAGCATAAAATCAGCATATTACATTGAATTCTGAAGGATCATGGGACACTGAAAGCTGGAGTAATGATGCTGAAAATTCAGCTATGCATCACAGGAATAAATTTTATTGTAAAATATATTCAAATAAAATTATGGTTATTTTAAATTGTAATAATATTTCACAATATTATAGATTTTAATGTATTTTTTTATGAAATAAATGTAGCCTTGATGAACATAAGATACTTCATTCAAAGATATTTTGTACTTTTAAATATTTTTCAAAAATATTTAATATTTTACCTTGACATATTGTAGTGTAGTGTAACTATATAGTGGTGTAGTGTACATGTTCTAATATTTGGACTGCATGATTATACTTTATGTTGCATTTTGTTGTTTTAATTTATTTAACAAAATTAAACAAATAATAAAAAAATTGAGAATATCATCTCTAGATACTTTAGTCACTTTCTAAGTGCCACAGAAAAAAAAAAACTGTACATTTAGTTTATTTATTTTTTTACATTCTGTATTCAACATTTCCAACATACAGAACAATCATAAATCTATTCTAAAATGAGCAAAAGTCTGATAATATGGTGGATAGCAATAGTTGCTATGGTGAGATTGGTCGTGCACACACACACACACACACACACACACACACACACACATAACATATATGTTTTTTTTTTTTTCATCCATCACTGGAAGCTCTTGAAATAAACACAGTCATTTATTTTCTAGATACAGTACATTCCCACATACAAAATCATGAAAATATTAAAGGGCCTTTATGAAAATAATTTAAGTGATTAGTGTATGTGCATAAATAAGGAGACACTACAGTAGCACATAAGCTAATAATGCGAATCCTGCCTTTAATTAAAGACGATGTACTGCAAGACAAGACAAACATCATTATTTTCCCCCCATGCTTTAAAACTGTTCATTCACAAGATGCACAGGCAATAACAGGCAATATCCTTAGTATCAAGAGATATGCAAAACCCTGCATTTCTAAGCAACAGCCAACTACAACGCCGAAATGGGAAAGAGCAATATTGCAAGAAAATAAATAAACTTTTTAAATTGTAAATGTATATAATTCCTGGGGCTCATTTAAATGAGAAAAATGAAATTGGAAGAGCAGCTTGAAATCATGTAGCCGCATACACAGCTCATTCAGTTCGAGCTGGAAGCACTTAATGCGGTCCATAAATTGAACTATATTATCAAACTGCATATTCATGAGAAAATGAAAGACATCTGCAGCAATAATGGCTTTTCTGGTATTATTTTTGGAAACTAAAGCCCATTTTGTAGCCCATGTCCATGTTTATTATAGGGTACCACAACCTAAGTACTGTGTTGGCACTAAACTGTGAAAAAATAGAAAGATGAGTTAACTTAAAAAGACCAAGCAACCAGCTGTAATGCATTATTTGAGCTTTCTCAACTTCTGAATATGTAGTTGTTTTTAAAGTTATTCTAGTTATTCACTCAAAATAACATTTTAAATTAAAGCAACCTTCCTTGGCAATAAGTATTTGTTGAAAGTTAAAGTGGTAGAATAGTTCAATATGCTTAATTGCACTAACCCAATGGTGAAAATATTTGAATATAAACCATAATCAATAACACTACATCAATGTTCTATTGTTTCATAAATGTACACATCCTCATGATTCCCAATGTTTTGGCCAAACGCACCAAATTGAATTCAAGTGCAAGATGTAGATATGGATATGAAAAGGTACGCTTAAACATTAGATAGTCCAATCGATCTTTAAAATAGAGTGATTATATCAGACGCTGATGCCAAGTTACTACTTAGTGTTGGTTTTATATAAATTAATCCATTCCAGATTTTATTCTGAACATCTTTTAATGTACAGTTTCTCTTTTACTATTATTTTGGTCAAGCATTACAGATTGCTTAAATGTATTTAGATTTGCAATATAAAGCATTTAATCAGACATTTTTATCCATAGCAACTTACAAAAAGTGCTTTAGCTTTATATAAAGTATGAACTTTTGGTCACACTTTATTTTAAGGTCCAATTCTCACTTTTAAATAACCATTAACTATGTCTTTTGCCTTAATTAACTCCTTATTTGCTGCTTATTAATAGTTTATAAGCACTAATAAACAGCCAATATATTAATAATAGACATGCTAATAAGCAACTAGTTATTAGTGAGAATTGGACCCTATACTAAAGTGTTACTGAACTTTTAATATTATAGTGTTTTGTAAGTGTATTTGGGCAGCAAATACACTACAATATACCTTAGTCTGTCCAAATTGGAGTGGAGTATAACAATTCGCAAACCAAGTCAAGATTAGTGTACAACATTCTGAATAGCCTCCCATGTATCTTTGAACTCAGTTTCCACGTGGCTTTTATTTTGCCTCAAAACAAAGCACATTGTTAATTGAACTAAATGGGTTCATTTATGTGTTAGAAATGGGTCTGCAGAAGTCCCTGGTCTACACATCTCCCAGGGTCACTTTGCCAAGCGCAGCAGAAGCGAGAGCCATTCATCACTATGAGCTAATGAGAGCAAGTTCGAAGAGCAATAAAGACACATAGTTAAAGTTTACATCCTTGAAAAAGCACTGAAATGGCACCCAATGTAGGGCCAAAGGTGCTGTGTCAGGACGCAATCGCTCCAGGTCAAACAAAAACCATTTTGTCTTGAGCCCTTCAAGTGAGGTTAAAGGGATAGTTCACCCAAAAATGAAAATCCCATCCACCCCTGTTTTCCCAAACATTTATGACTTTCTTCCTAACATAAAAGGTTATTTTTTGAAGAAGAAGAAGAAGAAGAATGAGGACTGAAGAATTTAAGCTTAAAAAAAATGACAAAATCCTATGGCTGGGCGATATGCCCAAAAATGTTATCACTATAAATATATACTTTATATTATTTGCATTTCACACAACATTGACCTTCATTCATCTTCAGAACACAAAGATATTTTGGATGCATTCCTAGAGCTCTCTGACCCTCCCATAGACAGCAAGAATCCAAACACGATCAAGGAACAGAAACGTAGAAAGGACATCGTTAAAATAATCGCTTTTTATACGCAAAGAAAATAACAACTTTATTCTACAATTCATCTCCTTGGCATCACCCTATATCACCATTTTGAAGAGTATAACACATGTAAACATATGTTGTTTATGTATGTGATACTCTTCAAAATGGCGATATAGGGGGATGCAGAGAAAAAGTATCCTTGTAGCTTCGTAAAATTACAGTTGAACCCCTGATGTCACGTGGATTATTTTACTGACCTCCTCGCTACGTTTCTAAACTTTAAACATGTACTTTCTATAGGAGGGTCAGAGAGCTCTTGGAATGCATCAAAAATATCTTAAATTGTGTTCTGAAGATGAACGAAGGTCTTACGGGTTTGGAACGACATGAGGGTGAGTAATCAATGACAGAATTTTACTTTTTAGGTGAACTCTCCCTTTAATGGGGAAGGAAATGCTTTATTAGACCTGAGAGTGAATGTATCATCTTTATCAACATAATTTTTATTGCTCAATATGATATAATTTTATCGCTCAGTCCCATCAAAGTATCATAAAAGTGGAGATAGAATCCAAAATGTAAATCTGTATTCACAGAAAATCATCTTGTAAGAATCATCATGAATTAACACTTTAGAACAGGCTTTTGTTGATGTTGTTGTTTTCTAAGTGAATTATTTGCTTCAGTTCACTAAAAGGATCTGAGGGGGGCATCTACACGACACTATTTGTTACTAGAAATTGAAAACTTTTTATGCATTTTGGTCATTCGCTTGCATGACAAAATGTTTTTTTTTTTGGGGGGGGGGGGGGGTCTGAAAACAAACTTTTTAAAAACAGTTTCAAGGTAAAATTTCCGTATTGTCTCCATGTGAACTACAAAAATGTTGATTAGCTAAAATGGTGACGTCATGATTATGATCGCCAACTACTGGCCTGACATGCATAATACAGCCTTCTAGGTCATTTTTGTAGATGAGTATGAACAGGAATCGTTTCGACAGAGTTGCCATCAGTACAAAAAAGGGGCAAAAGATAACCTTCATTGTCATGTAAACATATTCTGAATGATATGTTCGCTAATCTTACTGATTTGGTTTAGGACCAAATTTTCAATGAATTACAACATAACGTTCTTTCGCAGTCCTCATTTACTTTCATTATATGGAAAATACTGGCCAATATATTCATTGGATATTCACATTTTAAGAATGTGAAGAAGAAGAAAGAATGAGAATTTTGGGGTTAACTAATCCTTCAACACATTTGAGGCAGGTAGTGGCAGCACTAGCTGTCTAGCATACTATGCTATCCACAGTGGGGGCTTAAGATACACAACTCCAGGTGGCGATTTATTCAGTAGAAGTTCAGAGGCGACCGAATTCACCACCGTCTGCGCTCGCTCACTCAAAGTTAAACCCAGGAGACAAATCAGCCTGCCGCAACCCCTGCCGTTTTTAAACTTGTTGTATATCGCCAAGGATTGAGTCACTTTGGTCCTAGCAGGGCTGTGTGAGATATGACAGGTCTTTGGTAGCTGTTCAACATTTGTTTGTAATGATAAATCCCCCTCCCTCCTGCTGCCTATTGAAAGTCAGTATAGAACATTGGCTTTGAATTGATGTTGCTTGGGCTCCAAAACTCGAAGCAGCATGACTTACTGGGGATGTTTCTGTGATCTGGCATGGTGTAAACACCGGTTTGAAATTCCTCGATTTGACTGCATGCGGATGCAATATGGCAGTAATATTTAAAACACACACACACATATATATATAGAATGCTGAACACAGTATTCAATTAATATTCAGTTGTTACAGAAGATGCATTCTAAAAGCTTTTTCAGTGACATTAATTTATTAAATTATTTTTCCAAAGCTTATGATTCAGAAGATTACAAAAAATGGTTTTAAGTGATGCACTGCTAATGGCATTATAAAGCAGCATTTCCATCCCTTTATTATATGTAATGAACTACTTATACTCTAAATGCCCGTAAATTCTCTCTAAATTCTCGTAGAGAAAACAAGAAGCCAAATTTATGATTTTACTTAATCAATTGTCGACGTTGAATCGTACAAAAATCAAATAACCCAAACCTAACCGTGATTACTAAAATAAGCACATCAAAGTCGTACGATATGCTACAATTTTGAAGTGTGCTCTTGAAGTGCGCTAACCAGACAGTATTTAAACATTGCTAACTGAAATCATAGTTTGTAAAAAGCTCAATTTTCTCCTGATTCTAACACAAAACCACAGCATTTGGCTTATACTTTTGGCTATACATAAATTGTGCATGCTTATTTCGCAACATTATACCCGCCTATAGACCCGCCATTTAATTGGTCAAAATGTAAAAAAGGGATGGATTAAAACACCAGGTGTAAACAGGAATGTGTCTACTTGTGTTGCGAGCTACCAAAACACATCTTAATACTAGATGTTAATCAGTAAAAATACAAACGTTTTACCAAATAATATGTTTATCCATATATATGAGCATATGTTTTTTTTTTTTTTTTTTTTTTTTTATGTGCATTTTAGAAGTTGTATTTGTACCCTGTTCTTTCCAGCCAGCATTTAAAATCCAATATTCCATATTTTCATAAAAAGAACTATAGACAGAAACCTGGTTTATGATATTCTGGACTGAATATCCTTTGTTGTCCTGTTTTATCATCCAGCAGACAAAAGTAAGCAGCAAGTCTGACCACTTCTCAAAATGATTTGTGCATGATTTAAGATATAAGTTATGTAGCACAAATGGTGTGGCCTAGAGTATGATTTCTGGGATACAGTTCATAGGCCTACATAATTGGGGCCAGATTTACTAAAAGCTTGCAACACTCCAAATCGCCTTTCGACGTTAAAATAGTACTGCCAGGATTTACTACAGACGCGCAGTGAAGAATTAGCGTTGAAAAGATGTGGACAGTTATTTTAGCGCCTGACCTCATTGAATATGCATTTGTAGGAGTTTTTCTTTCAGGCGCAAAATTTGTGGAAGGAGAGTATTGAAATGAATGATGCAATGTTTGCGCTTGTCAAGTCACTGGTATTCGCGTCATTATTGAACACCATGCCTTAGAAGTAGACGTTAATTAGGTCATTGTGTCAATGATCTGGCTGCGTCGGTGTTCTTTAATGTGTGCATTGTTAGTAAATCACTCGCAGAATTTTCCCTTCCCTTCAACTCTTTTATGGAATTGCGCTCTAACGCTAAATGTGCCCTGTTTAGTAAATCTGGCCCTTGAATTGTAAATTGTATTAAATCAATGTTTTCAATTCAGCAAAGCTGTGCTGTTTCTCAGTGAAACCATGAGTGGTATCCACAAAGAAATGAAATGACTGCCTGCTCCAACTGAGTTGCTTACCACTGTATTTAGTGAACTGTGGGAAGTAATGAGTCTGCGCGTCTTATATTAACACACCGACCCATAATTGGCTAATTATAGCGGTTATTCCTTTGGTGTTTAGAGCACAAATCCAAAGCATCTTCTCACACCGTTCTCTCCGTCTCCTCCTCCTCCAGATCCCAACGCGCTGACGCAGCCCGGCCCCGACCACGCGCTCATCGGTGGAGTGGTGGCCGTGGTGGTCTTCATCACCCTGTGTTTCATCATCGTCCTGGGCCGATATCTGGCCAGGCACAAAGGTACGGCTTCCCTCCCCTCTCTCCTCTCGCCCCCTCACCTATAGTGTGCAAAATGCTTCAACATGTCCACTGTTGTACCGTATGTGTCTATGTGACCTATGTGGGACTGTGTGGACAGGGACATACTTAACCAATGAGGCCAAAGGAGCGGAGGACGCCCCTGACGCAGACACTGCCATCATCAATGCGGAGGGGAACCACGCACATGCAGAGGAAAAGAAAGAGTACTTCATTTAGCACCTCTGTTTTTTCTGTTCAGTATTTTCACGGCAACACTGCGAGCCAGCAGAGGAGGCGTTATAGTCCCTCACAGCACTAGTCTGGTCTGGCTTTTCTGTCTGTTTGTCTGGAGTCGTTTCGCCAACCTCTTTAAGGCCAAATTCGACACGCCACCTGCTGCAAAAGAATGTTGCCTTTGGTTAAACCAATCCTAATCGAACCAAAAACAAACACACACACAAAAAATTTTAAATACTTCGACAAAAAAAAAAAAAAAATCAGTTGAGTTTGTAACTGTAACACCAGGTCCATTTAGGCCAAAAAACCCTATCCCACCCTTCCAAAATGACCCCCGTTTGATTTGCCAAGTGCCAAAATATACAGACATGTGCTTGTTATGTTTGTTGCTGTGTTTATTCATTCAATATCCCAGTGAATACTGATTTCTCAACCACCCTCACTGTGCCTGTTATATACCTTTTTACAGATATTACCAGGGAGCGGCAAGAAATGTGGTTCATCTCAAGTCGGAAAACCTTGGCTTTGCCAATAATTACGCTTTAAGACAAGAATACGTGAGATGTATAATGTAAATATCATGTACTGTCTTTGTTTTTGTGTGCGTGTCTGTTGTATTCCTTTGTGAAAGTGGGTGTTTTTGTTATTTTTATTTATCTGAAGTACGCCCTGTAAAAGAATGTGCCCAAGAGAAATACGGACAATTATGTAATGCACGGAGACCCGAAACAAGCCGGCCCGATTGAAAATGGCAGGAACTCGATGAAGCACAAATGAGAATTGGTGTGTAACCATTAGAAGCGAGATTATTTTCTAACTCCATCATACCTGTCTGTATATTCTTGCACTGTTAATAACACCCCCCCCCCTCCCCCGAGCGTTTATTTCAACCCTGAAAATGTATCAAATGTAAGCACAAAGTCGATGTAAAATGTCATTGGTTTAGACAGTCTCAGGATGAAAAGAAGAGCCTAACTGAATTTGTCTTTTATCACTGGAGTGAATGAAATTTTTGGTCCCGCTTTGTGAATTGATCTGAACGGCCATTTGTTCGACGTTTGAATGGATGTTCACCATTGCTTAATTTCGATTCGCTGACCGACCCTTGTTAATATTGCTGTATATTACTTTGCTACAGTGACTATTGGTGGAAAATTGTTAAACTATAGGATCCCATATATGTATATATATTTATATGTATATGAGAAAAACAAATGTCGAAATATCTATTTCAAGTGTCCCATACTTTTAGTTCATATTAGTAAGGCAAATATTTGTTTGTTAGTTTGTATTGTCCCAACCCAGGGAATGTATATAATGTGTATACTTCAGCATTTATTAAGCGGTTTATTTAATTGAATTTGAATTATTTATTGCTCTGTTTTATGCTACATGTGTACGACTCCATTTTAGCCTCTCAATACTAGGTACATCCCAATGGATACTTGTCGTTAATACTAATTTATTGGGTAAATCTGATGGACAAACACAATACATTACTATTAGTGCTTTTTCTAAGCACCATTTGCTCATGAGAAGGTCAGAACAACAATCACCATTATTGCCTTTGTGTTTGCAACAGAACATACGACCACACATTGAAGCTCTGGGGAAGCGTAGTCTTCAATGTACGTTTTTATGAAACATGTTTCCAGTGTTCATACTTTATTTCACTCTTTATAACATCAGCTAGAAAGAAGACATTTTTCTAAGAGCTTTTGATTTGCTTTATTGCTTTTTTTTTGCTGTATGGGAATATGTGTGAGGTTGCTTTTACATTAAATATCCGACTTTTTCAAACTATGCCTCTGTAAGAAAAGAAAAGAAAACTCAGAGTACTGAGTAAAATATGCACAAACAAAGATTTGTGTTTCCTTCTTCATGCAACACATAAGTCTGTCACACACAAACACAAAAAAAATATAAATACATATATACTGTATATATATATATATATATATATATATATATATATATATATATATATATATATATATGTTTGTGTGTGTGTGTATATACAGACATACATATACAAACATTTGTAATATAAAGACTTATTTTATAATACATAAAATAAATATCCTGTAATAATAATATAAAAAGGCATACAATTCATAATTCAGTATCTATTTTGAATACTATACTGAATAAATATTTTATACATTTAAATTAAATCTATTGTATTATTATAGTAAATTAATTATACACTATATTATACTTCCTATAAAATATAAAAAAATTATAATATTAATTAAAATAAAAAAATACAATTATATATAAATTAAAAATTACATTAAATTACATTTATGCATTTAGCAGACGCTTTTATCCAAAGCGACTTACAGTGCATTCAGGCATCAATTTAATCTATCATATATATATATATATATATATATATATATATATATATATATATATATATATATATATATATAAATTATAAGCAGTCAAATTATTTGCAATGTAGTGTTTAGGTGCTTTATATATGTGATTAAATCAGATCATTGAGTTGCAATAATGTATTTATTTTTATTATTTTTTTTACACATGCTGAAGTGGGGTGGTACTATATGAAATTGGTGGCTACATGCTGCCCCCAAGAGCCGGACGCTCTCAGTGCACGAGTATGTGGAGGTTCTTCCTCTCTTAAGGCTTTGTTTATTGTCTCCAACTTTAAGTGGCTTTCTTCTGAAACTTTCAAATCCTGTCCTTCTTTCCACTGTGCCATCATGGCGACAGCTTTACGTAATCCATAGTGCGAGTTGGCAGAGAAATTACAGGGAAGGATTTGAGGAGATCAAAAAATTGGGAAGGAGCAATGCAGTGTGTTCAGCCTTCAATCTAGACTGAGGCTTAACAGAATAACCGACGCAAAACCAGTGCATTTCTCTGCGCTCTCAAAGATGATGTGCTGTGTGTTTAAATGTTAGTTAATGATGGTTGGCCAACTTCAGAAGTAGGAATCCACCATTAAAAACAGATAGACTTTACAACAAAACAACGGAAACTGATCTATTTTCAGGTGTGTTTTTACATGTATGGACAACTTTGGAGTTGTAGTGAATCAAAAATCTCACTGACTATAAACAGAACATAAGCTATTGCAGTTGATTATGTTTAGTAACCGTATTACTATCACTGATACTACTAATATTCACCATTATCTTCAAAATATTAGTCATAATGGTGTTTAGTTACAAGTTCTTACTAGTTGACAAACACATATATCACATTAACTATAAAGATTTGAATTATAGGTTTAAACATCTAGTTCAAAGTAATCATAATTCCAGTCATTCTAATTCAAATTATATTCAGCAAACTAAATATTAGGATATTTAATGGCAGGTTGTGAGTGTAACAACAGCGGTTTATTGAGCTGTATCTTTTCCCCTGGACAACATTGGTTAAATAGTCAACATCTTTCCACTGGAATGTAGTAATTCATTAAACAAACCCACCCTGAGAAATATTCATTGCATTAAAAAAACAAACAAACAAACAAAAAAACCATGCCATGTAAGGACCCAAAACTCATACATATACATCTATGAATTGTTAAAAAGAAATAAAGAAATAATAATAAAAAAAAACTGATTCACTAGACTGAACCTGATTTTCCAAAGCTTTATACTGTACTGTGTATGCGAGAAGTCAATTTAGAATGAATTAAAGCACTAGAATCAGCCACAAATGAGAGAAGGACAGTTTAAAACAAGTTGATTTCAAAGCTTCATACTGTATGAGAGAGGTTAGTTTAGGAAAGAATGAATCAGGCTTTCCAACACTATGTAGGAGAGAAGGAGGGCAATTTAAAACAAACTGATTCACTAGAATGAATCTGACTTTTCAAAGCATACTGCACGAGAGAGGTTAGTTCAGGACAAACCCGATTTCACTAGAAGAAGGAATCAAACTTTTCCAAAGCTACAGTAAATAGGGGAGAAAGAGAACCATTTAAAATGAACTGATTCACTAGAATGAATCTGAATTTTTAAAGCTACATACTACACAAAAGAGTGATTCATTTAGTACGAACCTATTCACTAGAACCAAACTCTTTAAAGTTACATATGAAAGAGAAGTATGTTCAGAGTAAACTGATTCACTGGAAATCAGTCCTTTCCAAAGCTACATACTGTATGAAAGAGAGCTTCATTTTGGACGAACTGAATCATTCACCAAAATGAATCAGAATTTCCAAACCCACATATGAGAGTTGGACTATGAACTGATTCACTGGGATGAATTTGACTTTTCAAAGCTACCTACTGTTTGAAAGAGAAGTCCATTTAGGATGGACTGATTCAGAATAAACCAAACTTACTCCAAATGAGAGACAGGTATTTTTACGATAAACTGATTCATTAGAATGAATCCAAATTTCCAAAGCGACATAGGAGAGAGAGAGAGAGAGAGAGAGGTACGTTTAAGATGAACCGATTCACAAGAATCAGATATTCCTGTTTACCAATTTACTAGAATGATTTGAATCGAATCATATGATTATTATTTATTTATTGTAAAAATACACATTACAAACTATATACACACAATGTCTGTGTTGTGGTTATTTTTATATTGTTTTATTTGCACACCATCTGTATATTCGGTCAGCTTTTTTTGAGAAGACCAATCATCGATAGCCCTTTATGCCACTTCTTCAAAGCACCACAACTGTTCAGCAGAGATGGGGACTCGAGTTTGAGACTCGGACTCGAGTGCGACTTAAGTCGCACAAACAGTGACTTCAGACTCGACTTGAGACTCGTCCTCGAAAGACTTCAGACTCGACTCGGACTCGAGCTCCGGGACTCGTGAACAATGTTAATTTTTAGTAAACGTCAGATGAGCTCGCTGTTAGAGTTGTGACGTTCGCGAACGAACCGATTATTTTGAACGGCTCATAAACATGAACGATGGGAGCCGAGTCACGGCTGGAGGGGAGCCGTTCTTTCTGTCGCTCTTTTTTCCTATGCGTGTTTTAGAGCGCGTGATTCACACAGATGCACACAAATGAGCTCCTCCGCGAGACAGAACAGTTATAGGGGGAGGGGCGCACCCAGCGCAGGCCAACCCTTTATAGCGTGATGATATTAGTTATTAGTTGTGCACGCATCCTTCACGTGAGTACTCCAGTGAAAAAAAACCTGCGTGCCTCTGTCATTGGGTAGGAGCGGAGCCATGACGTTTTGCACAGATATTCATTGCAGCCCACTTTGTTATTGTTCATTGACTTGAAGGGGCTGATGTCCTATTTGCAAAGTTTACAGTAGTAATAGTATGTAGACATTTCCATTTTATTTATTCGAATTTTATCTACTTTAAATATTTTTGGTTCTCTATCAAAATGTTCTTGTGTGATAACAATGTTCTTGTGTGGAAGTGTTTGTAGTAAAAGCTGTTTTGCACAGAAATTCATTGCAGCCGGCTTTGTTTTTGATGTTTATTTGTGAGTAGGTATTGTATGAATAACATAAGTCAGCGTAGCTTTGTTCATTCTTAAGCCAGACAAGAGGTGTGCAGCTATACAGCCAGGACAGACAGAAGGCCATTACTGAATCCATAAATGCAAATTACAGATATTAACTTAAAAGTAAAGCATTCTTGGTGTTTTTGTCATGTTGCAATAGCCTGTTTACACTGATTATATACCAAAATCAAAGTTGATATTGTATGCTAATAGATAGAGTTGTCATAATAACATATTACATGCTTTGAATTCCTTATATATAGCTATGCAGTGTTCTAAGCAGCTTGGATGGGTCGCTGTACGTGATGCAACATTTATTATAACCAGAGACTTAATATAATAAAGAGACTTGAGACTTGACTTGGACTCTAGCTCAGAGACTTGAGACTTGACTTGGACTCTAGCTCAGAGACTTGAGACTTGACTTGGACTCTAGCTCAGAGACTTGAGACTTGACTTGGACTCTAGCTCAGAGACTTGTGAGCATCTCTGCTGTTCAGAGAAAAATATGTATATTTCAAAATAAACCCAACGACCAAATTAGCACTTGATTTCTCTTTGCATTGTATCAGTATACTGCTGTGGTATTGTTCGGTCATCTATGATTCCAATCACGTGATTTTCCAGCCTGTCATTGAATGGCATGTTGGCTACGCCGCTGGAATATTTTTAAGCGCACACCTCGTTAAAGTCACTTGAGGTGAAAACAAAACTAAACAAGTAATTTGGCGATCTTAAGTATGCATGGAGGACATAAACAAATGAGATCACCTTGAAAGGACAATTAAGAAGAGAGCTAAGAACCTGCCGGACTGCACAGAGTAATTACAACTTAAAAGATAAATGATTGAGTTTTTAATGGTGATTCTGAATCGAGTTAGTTTAAACAAAACAAGGAACAATCGATATACTCACAGAAGACCACAAATGTACCCAGCTAGCAGTGTTTAGCTTAATGACGGACGCTGAAATGGCAATGACAACTAGCACGGCGACCTTGAGCAGACCAACAGAACATAGGGTTTTCTACTGATTTAAACCAGTGTTCCCTAGACATAGAAGATTAGTTCAATTCAGTGAAAGAGGGCAAACCAAACACAACTTTTATCTTAATATGGAGATTTAAAATATGTTTACTGAGACTGTGGTGCACAAGATGGAGATTCAGCCTCCTGCAGAGAATAAGACTGTTGTGCTCTTATTTCGTACACAGCATGCTAGAAATTCAGATGTTTGTGATGAGATCTTCAAACTCATATTACTGCACAACCTTTTCGTTTCAATCACAGAATAAAAAGGGTGAGAAAAAACTTTAGTGAATTGAAAAAAAAAAAGTCTGAATTGTGAGACCTAAACTTTTTTTAAAAAAGTGACTTTTTATTGCAATTTTGAGTTTACATTTTTGTGTTTCTAATTTTTTTCGGCATTGAAGTTTGCATCTCAAAATTTGCAATTTATGGTAAAAACAAAAAACAAAATTGCAAGATGTAAAAGAATTCTGAGGGGGAAAAAAAATCTAAATTTCAAGTTGTAAACTCAAAATTACAAGGTGAAAAGTGTGAATTCTGGAATAAAAACTCAATAGAGTGAAAAAGTAGCCATTAATTTTATTTTTTTTTATTCTCAATTGTACTTTTTTTCCTCGAACAATTGAGTATATATCTCATAGTTCCATAGATTAATTTTATAAACTGCGAGAAAAACACAAAGAAACAAGCTACGTTCAATTCTGACTTATCTTAGAAATGCGAGTTTATATTTCAAAGCCCTGACTACAGTATATATATCTTATAATACTGGCCATTTTTTCTCAGAACTGCATGAACGGAGTATGAATTGTGAAATTAAAAAGTCCTGATTATCGTTAATATTCTGTTACTTCATGATTTAAATAAGTTTCCATAGGCTACAGTTCAAGTAATATGACACTGAAGCTGAAACAACCGTTTTTAATGCACAGTTATTATTACAAAGACAGATTTATTGTTTTAAACAGATTTCTTCTTTTTCTGATGATTTCATCTCCTGCCTGTAAATAACAAACCATAAAACATAACCAAACATGTCTAAGTTGTCAAATATGTCATATATGAAAACTCTGGAAGGATGTGGAAGATGACTAACCTGGAGTCTACCACTTGTTGATGCCAAAAAGTCTTGCCCTGTCCGTGGCAGAGAGAAAGGTCGCAGCATCACTGCAGATGGTCTTCTCATTCTGGTCATCTTTTGGCACGGCTGGAATGACCGGGACGGAGGGTAAAGGGTCTCCGGTGCCGTTTCTTCTGGTCACAGAATTCACTGCATTTCCAATGTCAGGAAACACAACTTTTCTTTGTCTTCCCTTCATGCGCCTGGATGGAGGCCTCGCGTTAGAAGATGGGCCAGGCAAGGAAGGTATAAACTGAGGTAACTGGGTCTGGGAAGGGCTCTCAATAGCAGGAGTAATGCTTGGCCTTGACAGCTTCTTGCTTTTTCGGCTTGGGAAACAATTTGATCAACTTTATTCAGTCAGTTAAAAATATCTAAGGTGTACCTTTGTGTCAGAAATGTCATAACGTGCGACACGAATGAATAAAAGTCATAAACATGTCTACTTTGTTCGTTTACTCTCAATGTTTTTTTACAATACACAACATATCGACCTTATTTAAAATGACTAACAAATGAGTATAGACTAGCCTACTGAAAAATTATAGATTAACAGGCTATAAAAATATAGGCATTCATTAAATAAATCGACTGGTGCCATAGTGCTTACCTTTTCATTGCGATCACAAACAGTTAAAACGGTCTGAACAACTTCACTCACAGATGAACTGCTCTGAACAGATTCCACTGAACTATGGCGTCATAATGCGTCACGCTCTACCGCTGGTGCTCCACGTACTGGACGTGTCCAAGCAACACAACAGAAATGAGGACGTTCAGACAGTTTGTTGCATTCATCCTCGGTGATTTTCTCATGTTTTTCGATGTGAACACGGCGTTCATAAAAAGCGGAGCTTAAAGCTGTGCTTGCTTGCTTCTTGTGTGAACGCACGAGGCCTATGAATAATACACGATTATCCCGACCTCTTGTGGCGAGATTTGTCAATTGCTGACAATTTTTTTTTACGTTTTTTATCCACTTAAAAAAATAAGTTTTAAAATGTAGCTTAAAATATATATAGACACCCACACCCCTATAAATATAATCACATAAATTCACCCCCTCCATAATGCAGTTCACCTATAAATTCTTTTTTTTCTCTCTCGTTCATTTTAATGTGTTTTGATTTAAATCCTCATGCTCTCATGGTTGTTTGTTTAACAGTTTGGCAACAATCGTGTGGTGGCTCACTGGCCACACTAGAATTCCTCTCATTTTGGAAAAACTGTCTTATTTTAGACGTTTATTGTGATATTGATGGACTCTTTTGAAACATTATGTTGAACCCGGTTCACTGCTGTGCACTTTTTCAATTTCAGTTTAGAGGAAGACAGTAACTAAGAATAGTGTGAGGCATACAGAGAACTGTAACTGACAAAGAGTCATTTTTACCCTTCCGCTCAAATATTGCGCTGCAAAGAGCAATACTAGTTTTAACATGACAAATGACCATGGAATAAGCGGGATAATCAACTTCTGCTTCACGTCGGATGTTTCTTGGCCTCACGTAGTTCATTTAAATTCCCTTAAATGCATGGCAATATATATATACACACACACCCACACACACATGTACACATTAAGTGAAAAAAAAAATATTATTGACATTTTATTTGCAACTATTTGTTAAATCTGAATCAAATAGTGAACTATACAGTGCATTCCAGGTTTACAAGACAGTATTTTGGTTACAGGGTTAAAAAAGGCACAAAAAAGTAAAAATATAACATTGCATGGATGCTACATGGCAAAATGAACAGGTTATGTTGTTTAGACTAATGTTATACCGAAATGAACATTAGCTCATTAATTAATTTAAACAGGAGAGATATATATATATATATATATATATATATATATATATTATTATTATTATTTTTTTTTTTAAATGTAGGTTAGAGTTAAAATAATGCCATTATCTCTATTTGTAATCCAACAGCTAAGACTATGTGCATGGTCTTGATGACATCATCAGCTAAAAAGGAAAGCCATTTCAGAAGAAAATTACATTTTGATGAAATAATACAAAACATTTAATTGAAATTATGTGTAATGAAGAATCATGCACAATAAAATCAGGAGCATGTTTTAAGAATGGAAATAGGATCAATTTTGATTTTATGTAGACCTTGAAATCGATCTTTTCCAAACTCACTCGCAAGCAAAAAGTGAACAGTATCTAAACGATTTCTTTCCCCTTAGAGAGACTATGGATTCTTTGTATTTTTCACAAACCCTACATGATATGCATGGAAATCTTACATGGCAGTTATTTAAATGTCACTATAAATATGACTTATGCATATATGAATACTTAAAAAAAAAAAAGAGACGCATATTCAATGCACAATTCTCATGCCGTTAATGCCAAACACGTATTAGGCTACATTGGAATGTACTTATATGCTCTACATAGCATAACAAAAATCATAATCCATAAACATAATAAAGAGCATAACAATGATTGTCCTTTGTGGCAGTGTACGTGAAATTAATGCTAGGACTGGAAATGAATCCCCAGGTCATTCCTGTTATGTAGTACATTTAGTCTAATTTTGAATAAAAAACATAAAATTGACAATTGTTCCAGATTGAAGTCATTCATTTTCTTTTATGACAATATTACAATTAATGCACTAAAAAGCATAAGAAGTCAATTTATTTCGAAATATTCCAAGCGCTTTTCTTTCTTTATTCAAAATATTTAAACCAAACTTGATTGTAGTGTTTTGATTGTTAATCGTTTTATAGATATCTAATTTGTCTTCGATATTACTTTCCACCCTGTTAGTCTGCTGAAAAATCCCTTTAACTAACAAAAGCCAGTTCCTTAATGACACAATCGTCCAGGAAGTGACATTTTTGGTGGGAGAACATACATCATCATGTACATCTTCAAGCATGAGCAATTCATTAAAAGATGTTTTGTGCTATTAGTTTGTTTGTCTCATTTCAAAATATTCCACCCTGTTGTACGATATAAAAAAAAAAATGGGTATGATGGAATCAAAATACTAAAACATATATCAAAATTAACTTGAGCTAACTATCAATCTGTAATTAAACAAAGCACTTAGCCCTTTATTTCCACCCCATTATGTTCCATCCTGTTACGCATCTTGTTCTGTTTTACATACAAGTTATAATTTATAAATGTTTATGAGCCTGAGCTTCGCAGAGCATATTTCTGAAATACTTAATTACAATCCAATTCATTTTCTTAAGTTTTAAAAACGTGTGGCATAACAGGAATGACCCTGTGGCGTAACAGCAAACAAGGAATGAAAGGCATGTCCGAATGCATCTGTATAATGAAACTTCTGGTAATAGTGCAAATTTAGTCACGTCCATACTTGGAAACATTACGAAAGTGCTCCTAATAAGAAAGTCATGCTAAAAAGTGGAACTGACGGCAGCGGAAAGCTAAACTCCTGAGTAAAAATGAAATATCAGACCATTCCCAAGCTGCTTTGCTCTGTTGTACATCACGGAGCTGGATCTGTATCAGTGCTCTGAACGTTGTCTTGCAGGAAGGCAGTGGGCGTCCTGAGTGCTGCAGTGTCTCCTTCAGGACATGTGTCTGCAAGAAAGGTGTCCAGGGAGGAGTTCGCATGGGCATCCTGGTCTGGGCCAGCCAGGCTAGGAGAGGCCATGGGGGTGAGGAGGACGGAGGTGGGACAGTCGGAGGAGAAGTACCTGGCCAGTGCTCGCAGCTGTTCAGACTGTGGCGCGCCGTCTGCCGAGAGACTCTGACACAGGCCTGAGAGGTTCTGACGCACATCCTCTATGCTGAGCTTCAGCTGGTTGTGATCGTGCAGCAATTTCTCCTTTTCGCTCCTCTGATAAATGTGGAAACGGAAGAAGATTACGTTTCAGTTTGCGTTTACAGACTTCGCATTCCTTACGGAGAAAAACACTAATCATAAAACATGCTATTGATTTTCTTGGTGTCTGTTGATTTGCAGCATTGTGTAATGTGTGCAAAACTGCATAGTATATGTCTGATTGATTAGTTTTCTTATTCTCTGTCAAAGGAAATGCGTGTATACCTTATGCTCATACACATTGTGGTCATAGTTAAGGATGGGAATCACAGGAAACTTTTGCCGTACTTTAGAGGAAGAACAACCAACTTTTAATAATCTGTTTTAAAAAGGCATATATATGGTACTCATTTAAAATACTTAAAACTAATAAATTCTGCATAAAATTGATCGTGATTAATCGCATCCAAGATAATAGTTTGTGTTTACATTCTAGATGTGTTTTTGTTCACACACACACACACACACACACACACATATATATATATATATATATATATACATACATACATCCATACACACTGTAATTTATTGTAAATGTTACAAAAAAAAGAAATAATTTATAATTTCTGTATATCTGTACAAATTATGTATGCAGAATATATATATATATATATATTTTTTTTTTTTACAGCCTAGTCTAATTTCACATGTGATTTTAACGTGATTTTCACATGTGGTTTTTATGTAAGGGGGGATGTTTCATGTGCGTTTCATATGTGTTTTACATGCATTTCACATATTTCACATGTGATTCTGAACTTCATGTGGTTATTCTGTACAAATGAGAGTACAATGATCAAGCTGCACATGGTTTGATTGCACTACACTACACTGATTCAGTTGAATTGAATGGAGTAAATCAGACTTAAACTGTTCGAACCTGTTCAAATACAAAATACTGTTTTAGATTCAGTAGATATGACAAACAGATATACCAGTTTCTTAATTTCTCCCTCCAGTCTGTAGATGCAGTCCAACTTTCTCTTGCGGCAGCGCTGTGCAGCCATGCGGTTTTTACTCCGCCGTCTCACATCCTGAACAAACTCCAGCTGTTCCGGGGTCAGCTGCTCGCGTTTCAACATCTGCAGGAACGCTCTCCGGGTCATGCTGGAAATTTGCTCCACAGGGAATGGCAAATCCACCTGGGAAGAAAAAGACGAGACGTCAACCCTGCATTATGGAGGACTGCGACTGTGTTCATTCTCCAGTTCGGTTACATTTTTCAGTATGGACTGAAACGTTTAATTGAAGAACGTCAGGGAATCTCAAGTCGAGGTTGAAATAAAGGTCTGCAATTTGGAACCAAACTTAAACTTACAAGCAAGCTCACCTCTTGCACTTGTTCACTGCTGTCACACTGCGCACAGTCTCCGTCCGATTCGCACTCCGAGTTTTCCCTCGAGTTAATGGGGGACATGCAGGGACTGTCTTCAGTGTCCTCTTTGGACAGAGTGTCTCCTCCAGAGGTCTGTCTATCATTGGAGCTCAGGTCTCGCAGGAAGGGACAATCATCCGGCGCGGCGCCCAGATCCAGATGCTTTAACCAGTGGAAGTCCGAGCCATTTCCTGCAGATGACTGGTCGATAGAGTCCAAAGGTAGCGTCTCATTTAACGTGGCGCTCAAATCGGGCCAAAAACCCTTCGCGAGATGCTCAGCCACTTCCCTTTCCACCGTGCTTCGTTCTGTGGCGCAATCTTTGGGGGTCAATTCAGGGAAGGTTTGTTCGTTGGAATCAAACACCCGGTTGTCTTCGGTGCCAATGTTGCTGAGGTCTGGCGCGCCAGAAATGCTGTCCAAATCCCCGCTTGACTGCGCAGAATTCAGAGGACATAGGTGGCTGGCGTCGGAGGGCGACATTAGAGGCCCTTCACATTGGTCAAAGTGGCCCTCGGTGATACTGGCTATGTCCAGGTCTTTATCAGTAGGTGGTTCGCAATGCACATCCATTGCTAGATCCTTCTGGAAATCGTCCTCCATTGCTAAAATGTCCCCTGCTGGAGAAGAGTGCAGTTTCTCATTGTCTCCGGTGCTTGAAATAGACAGGAAAGGACACACTTCAGCGGCCGCCATGGAAGAGGAAGGCAACGGTGGGCCACAGTTCTGTAGGCAAAACTGATCTTGGCCGTCACCCATGTGGTATGCAGTGCTTCTTGCGTAAAGCGTGGATAAATCTAACTGCATTGCTTTGTCATTTGTGATGGGGGGACAATCTTTAGGACTTTCTTCAGAGGATGTCGCGCATGCAGCTTGCATGACAGTGCTTGCATCTTGAGGTACGCGATCTTCTCCGGTGTCGGGGTTTTGGTCATTTGGACTGCAGATGGTTCGGGATCTCTCAAGGCCCTTGCTTTTACCCTCCACTTTTTTGGAGGTCACACCACCAGCGGAAAACTTTGGGACGAGGAATTCAAAGCAGGCTTTATCGAGGTTTTGAAATCCGAGGAATTCGGCGCATCTGTGGATCTCCAGGATGTTTTCTTTCGTGAAGTGAAGTTTTGCAGTGTAGGCAAACTGCAGAAGAGGTTCAAATCCTTCCACCGTGACCTTGGGAGATTTAATGATGTAGTTACGATTACTGCATGAATAAATCATCTGCAAATCACATTACCGGGTTAGTGCTGTAACTTAATTTACTCAATTGAATCTCAATATATAAAGCCTAATCTGACAGCACTGCAATGTAAACCATTTTAAAGGAACAGTTCACATGATAATGAACACTTCCGTCATGCACTCAATAAAAAGTTAAGTGTTTAAAAGACAATTTGCATAAAATCAAAGTCAAAACAAATGCATCAAAAATAAATTAAGATGCTTAAAATGTGGAGTAACAATCGTGATTACTAATTCATAAATGCTATGATGTTATTTAACTTTGACTTGTCATAAAAAGTCATATTATCTAGCATTTTAAAAAATGTAGGACCTTGAAACAAAGTTATGAGAGTCTGTAGGGATCCTTGACAAACATAAATTAAAGTTGTGTAAATATTAAGCCAAAAATACAAAAAAAAAGGTCTATTTCAAACATATTATTAATTTGATCCATTTTTTTTTTCTAAAAAATGGTATCTAGATAGCTACATCATATATATATATATATATATATATATATATATATATATATATATATATATATATATATATAAAATTGTACATGCCATGTATTCAAATCAGTATATGCATTATCAGTTTTAATGTATTTTTGAATAAATATATCTACAAAAAAATGTCATTAGCCCTCACACTGACCTTGTTGAACCATATATTGTTTGTTTTAGGGGTTGCTCAATCTATGTTTCTTTTTTTTTCTTTTTTTTTTTTGTAATAAATGTATGTATGGATGTTAATTTGTTAATAATTACAACAAATCATAAAGGGATGGCGGCTTAACCATAGTTTTCTCAAAGCCTCCAGATTCAAGCCATCCACCATATCAAGCATTACCTCATCCGGTAACCTGACAGTGGGGTTTGGTCGGCTGTGGTTTGTAAGTCTGGTGTAAAAATAGTCGCTGCAGGAAGCCAGCACTGAAGAGTGCGCTCGAAAGCTCCTGCGCTCCACTTCAACCGTCACGTCACACAAGAGCTCCTTGTGTCTCAGCTCCTCCAGCGAGCGCAGAACATGACGGCTGTGAACAGCGGACTGAAAGGTGAAAACAGAGGTCCGGGGGCCATCCACAGACATGACGCAGCGGTTTAGCTACAAAATAACAGATACATAGTGTAACAAAGAGGAAATACAGAAATAGATGCATCAAGTTACACTTGGGTGGAGTGATGTCCGGCTTAATACATGATGATGATTGACACATACAGTATTCAGATACATTTACAATTACACCCAGAAAAAATATGAAGAAAGGAATATGTAAAAGGACCATAATAATACTTTTTTAGTGGTTAAACTTTTGAGTAATGACATGATGACTTTGTGCATGACTCTGCAAAACATTAAAAACACGTTTTCAGTTAATAGCTAGACAAAAGATCGTTATTATTACTGTATGTTTTCATTGGATATGTCCACATAAGTCAAAATGAGTGTTAAGCAACTGTGTAAACATTTTTTTTTTCAGCTGGCATCAAATAAACATTGCTTAAGAATAATACCTGGACATTTAATTTTCTCAATATGACATAATCTTCAAGACAATACAACAAAAGTAGGAACTAACGTTAGATAGTTGTTTACTGTGAAATTGACTCTTTTTTTAACACTCTCGTGTTTACACGTGGGCTTTGTCCGTTTGTAGAGGGATAGAAACCGACCTGACATATCACTGGAGATCAGAAGCCGTCAAAAGTCGCACTCCGTCCATCGCTTTTGCAGTTTAAAAGTGAAATCGGGTTCAAGATTGACAGCGAAACAGCTCCATAACGTCTGTATGCCTGTCATGTGACTGTCCAGTGCGGCAGTAAGTGCGCGTCACACAGCACGCACAGAACGTACTGCGTCATGCCTCTGCTACCCACGTCTTTGAGAGACACGCCCACTTCTAAAACAGATAGATAGATAGATAGAAAAATATTTAGAATGAATTCAAATTAAATATTTTTTAAAGAAGATTCGCTTATATTCACTTTCGATTTAAACTAACTTTAAATTCACCGTAATGAACTGAACTGAACATCTTGTAAATCATTTTATTAACGGTATTATTTTTATTAAACACATTTGAGCTTTCCTAAAGAGTGATATATGACTTTAGAAATTCTCACAAATGTATTTCTGTGTCGAAGGTGCTGCTGTGGAATCTTTGTGTTTACTGCCATTGGAAGGAAAATGCCATGCCACTTTTCTTAAAACCCTGTGAAGTCGCGTTGGACTCCAGTGCGGTTCCGTTTTGTTTGGTCTAGACTCTAGAGGGAGTTTAGTTGGTTTTGTTGACTGTGTAGTGGTCGAGTCGTATGTTTACTGTCCTCGGTCATGTCAGTGTACAGACCCCTGGTGTGCTTGCTCAGGCATGGGACAGTCACCACCTGCAGGACACAGAGCAGCTGGTGGAGAAAACCTGTCGTTGCCCTCCAGGAGTCCAGACTGTGGAGATATTTGATAAACTCTCAGACAGACTGTGCAGGGTGGCAGACATGGTAAACATAGTTGATATAAATAAATAATAGGGAATGACAAACGAGGGCTTCAGAAGATGGTTCTACTTGTTTGAAATTCAAAGCTGTGACAATTAAGGATACTGAAGGATATGTGGTGTGTGTGTGTGTGTGTTCACACAGGTGCATCTCAGAAAATTTGAATATTGTGATTTTATTTTCACAAAAAGTTAATCTTTTATATATTCTAGATTCAAGATATGAAGTAAACCATTTCAAATGTTTATTGTAATTTTATTTTTTTATGTTTATGATTAGAGCTTACAGCTCATGAAAGTCAAAAATCCAATATCTCAAAATATTAGAGTATTTCATAAGATATTAGAATATTAAAAAGGTATTTGTGTGACATGGAAGTGATCAGTTTGTGGCACTGCCAAAGCACTTTTGAGTTTTCAGATCGGATCGACTGTTTCTCATCTTTCTCTTGAAAATATTTCATAGATTTCATATGGGTTTCAGGTCATGCAAGTTGGCTGGCCAGTCAACCACAGTAATATCATGGTCACTGTGGGCAGGTGCTAATGTCCTGCTGGAAAATGAAATCTGGAGTCTTCCTGCAGACTCCAGACCTTGATTTCCAAATTAAATGCTAAATTAATTTTTTAATGAAAAGAGGACATTGGACCACTGAGCAACAGTCCAGTTGTTCTTCTCCTTATCCCAGGTGAAATGCTTCTGAAGTTGTTTCTGTTTCAGAAGTGGCTTGATAACCCCTTTCCTAAAGACATCTGAGCTTGGGGCCTCCAGCTTTAGTCCACACCTTGTGAAGCTCTCCCATGTGTTTGAATCAGTATTTTTTTTTACAGTATTCTCAAGCTTGCGGTCATCCCTGTTGCTCGTGCCTTTTCCTACACAATTTCTTCCTTCCAGTCAACTTTGCATTTAAAATGCTTTGATACAGCACTCTGTGAACAGCCAGCCCTTTCAGTAATGAGCTTCTGTGACTTACCCTCTTTGTGGAGGGTGTCAATGATTGTCTTTTGGACCATTGCAACGTCAGCAGCCTTCTTCATTATTTTGGTTTCAAAGAACAAGAGAGAATTTATACTGTAGGGATGGTCATTTAATGAAAATGTAAATATTATAATAATTTTACTTCCATGAGCTGTAAGCTCTAATCATCCAAATAAAAAATAAAATAAAACTTTAGAAATGATTTACTTTACATGTCTCTAATATATATTACATATATATATAACTTTTCACAATATATTTTTTTATTATTATCTATTTATTTATTTTGTTTCTTAAGCTCACCAAGGCTGAATTTATTTCATCAAAAATACCATAAAAACTATTTTGAGCTACAATTTAAAGTTTTCTTTTTTTAAAAAATTTTTTCTTGCTTAATAAAGCAATACTACATTTAAAAATGATAACAATTAAATGGTATGTTTGATTTGGCAGTGTATTTCAGCATTGACAAAAAAAAATCTAAAAAATTTCTCTAAAATGTGCACTAAATCATATAAGAATGATTTCTTAATGATCATGTGACACTAATTAAATTGTAAAACATATTAAAATAGTAAATGGTTGTTTTGAAATTAATATAATTGTTTTACTGTATTTTAATCAATAAATCCAGCCTTGGTAAAGCATAAAAGATGTCTTTCAAAAACATTAATAAAATCTTAATGATTTTCAACTTTTAACTGGTTCTGTGAGTAAAAATGTATGACCCATCGTACAGAGAGGCTGAAGAAAGGACTTGGCACTATGGTGGAGAGGTGGGCCTTGATTTTTATGCTTTTCAATCAGTCCTACAGGCTCAGTGCCCATTTTTAAATGTGTAAGAGCTGAAAGGACCTGCTGGATAACAAACAGTTTTCAAGCTCTTCTTGAATACATTCACCAGCACTTCATTAAAGAAGGGTAATACGATCAAATCGGAGGCCTGAATGCTGATGCACCTGATGATCTGGTAAATCACTTTGCTTGATAAGTAGAAACTGTTTTAAAGTTGCATAAAGATTGATTTAAATTACATTGATGTACATTTTTAGGTTGTTTTATTGTGGAGAAACCAGTTTTTTAAAGTCACTGAAGTTGCGTACAAAGTTTTCCTGTACCAGAATGCAAATGTGATGCACATACTTCAGGAACTGTTGTCCTGTCGTGATAAACTGGCCTGCTTGGTTGGTTGTGAGTCATACGCACAAGGAACCATGGCCAAAAGCCCAGGTAGACTTTATGTTTCCGAGTCTCTCTTTTTTTTTTTTTTTTTTTTAAGTTTACTCATTTTCGTTTTCTACCTTTAAACTTTAAATGTGTGTGTGTTTTTTTTTTTTTTTTTCTTGACCACTAGCTACAACAAACTGCAATAACAAAGATTAGGCCTATTTACTATAGTATAAATAATGTATTCGATTCAATTGAATTATTGTATGATCTATTACACAGAGGCAGTTTTTTACAGCCGATCACAGACAAGCTCTCAGACAAGTTGAGATTTCCCTATTCATTATTTTGTCAATTAATTTAACCCGCCGGTACATAATAACGTGTATATGTGCAAAAGTGTAAATGTTTTTAAGAAGATTAATTAATCTCCTGCAATATTGTCGGAATCTTATTCTAGCAGATGCCACTAGGTGTCACTGTCGACTACATTATATATGCCATTGTGACAATAATAGAGAAACTCGATTGATATTTATGATTATGATCACATAAGAATGATTTCTGGAGGATCATGTGACGCTTCATACTGGAGTAATGATGCTGAGTAATGATCAGCTTTGCCAACACAGAAATCAATTCTATTTTAAAGTATATTACAATAGAAAATATTTGTTTTAGATTTAAAATTATTTTTTCACATTACAATTTCTTTCTGTTTTTGATCTAATAAATGCTGCTTTGATGAGCAGAAGAGACTCCCTTATTAAAAACCTTACTGATCCCAAACAGCAGTGGGTATGTATAATGTTTTTGAAACTTTGAAGCGTTTTGATTCAAGATTTCTATGCTTCTTTTCACATTCTCAACATTTTTCTTTTGTAGTCTGTGCTCTCGGTGGGTAAAGTTTGTTCACTGATGTTCAGCCTTTATTAACATGGCATGCTGGATTGCTGTGTTTTGTATTGGCAGATTCAACACAGAGCCAAGTCTGTACAGTCCGTACTTCTCACTGGGAGCGTGTTTGGAAGGTCTGAATGGTCTTTTAACACAGCTGTATCACTGCTGGCTGAGGTCTGGAGCGAAGATCACACTTCTGTGCTCGATTATCAAACCCAGTGGGCTTAAATGAGAGCTCATCTTCAGGTCAAGCCAACTTCATTTCTAATGTCACTTGACATGTTGAATAGTTCCTTCAGGCTGTGGTGCATGAAACATAGGGACTGCTGGGATATATCTACTGTGACTTCTTCTACAGACCAGACAAACCTCACCAAGTAAAGAAGCACTCCAATAAGCCATCTACGTGTCATTAGTTTTTCCAACTCAAGTATATGTTATACAACATTATACAATAATTCACTCAAACAGTTTATTCAAAAGCATTGATTCATTAAAGAAAGAAACCAGTTACTATCTATTGGAGTAAGCCTTTGAATCATTAATTCAATGCATTTGTTCAGAAACATTGATTCATTAAGGAGAAATTACTGTCTTTATGAGGGAGTCATTGAATAATTCTCTCAAGCGGTTCAACAATTTAACTTCTATAGCAGCTTTCACACTGCGATTCCGGATAATACACGAGTAATGTTCGGCACGCTATAGGCACGTTAACTTTCACTTAAGCTGGTGAACGATCTCAGTTTTAGCCATTAGTTCTGGCTTTAGTTCACAGAGAGCTCGTTCTGGGACTGAACACAGTAATGTTACTAGGTCCCCAACCTGGGATCGATCCCAGAATCAATCCCGGGATATGTTTGCGTTCACACAGAAGGCAATCCGGCAATGTTCCCGACCAACGTGCAGTGTGAAAAGGGCTTATGTGTGTAAATCACTGAGTAACTTATTCAATAATAATTAATTCAAAAACACTGATTCGTTATGGACAGAAACAAGTTTCTATCTTTATAAGGGAGTCATTGAATCATTAACCCAATTCAATTTGTTCATAAACACTGATTCTTTAAGGAAAGAAGCAATTTACTTTCTATGTGTGAGTCATCAATTCATTATCTCAATCAGTTTGTAAAAAAAAAAAACGTTGATTTACTGAGGAAAGAAACAAATTGCTGTCTTTACAAGGGAGTCATTGAATCATTCACTCAAGTGGTTTATGTATGTATATGAGGGAGTCACTGAATCATTCACTTAACAAATTCATTCCAAAACACTGATTCATTACAGAAAGAAACAAATTACAAGTTGCATGTGTCAATTACAAAGACAGCGGAGACCAGGGCAACTCGAGCCCCAGATACAGATCCCCTGTAAAGACCTTGTCCCAGAGGACCACCGGGAAAAGACCAGAGGAAACAGATGATTCTTCTGCACAATCTGACTTTGCTGCAGCCTGGAACTGAACTAATGGTTTCGTCTGGTCAGAGGAGAACTGGCTACCCAACTGACCTTGGTTTCTCCCAAGTTTTTTTTTCTCCATTCTGTCACCGGTGGAGTTTCGGTTCCTTGCCGCTGTCGCCTCTGGCTTGCTTAGTTGGGGTCACTTCATCTACAGCGATATCATTGACTTGATTGCAAATAAATGCACAGACACTATTTAAACTGAACAGAGATGACATCACTGAATTCAATGATGAACTGCCTTTAACTATCATTTTGCATTATTGACACACTGTTTTACAAATGAATGTTGTTCAGTTGCTTTGACGCAATGTATTTTGTTTAAAGCACTATATAAATAAAGGTGTCTTGACTTGACAAGTATTAACATATATGTTTATGAGGTTTTTTTTTTTCGAAGACATTGATTCATTAAGGAATAAAACTGACCTATTCGGGAATTACATTTCTTTTAACTGCAATCTATCAGTTTTGATCAAGCATGATGGAAAATCTCTTCCATGAGATGGGGCATGCCATGCACTCCATGCTGGGAGGCACCCGCTACCAGCATGTGATGGGTACGACATGACCACTACTATAATCAGCTCATTTTGTTCAGGTCTTCAGCTTTAAAATGTTCCCGGAGCAGCATGATCACAGTGATATTATTTCTCTCTGTAGGAACAAGTTGTGCCACTGATTTAGCAGAGGTACCTTCTATTTTAATGGAATATTTTGCCGCTGACTATCATGTGATCAGTCAGTTCGCTCGCCACTTTCAGACTGGACAGGTACACTGCACACTGCACTACAATGTTTGTTCATTTTTGCAGACGTAGTCATAAAATTAGTCTATATGATTCATACATTACATGCCCAAATCTTCAGAAATGTGATGTGTATTTATAGTTTGAATCAATATCATTTCTCACAGCCTTTGCTGCAAAGCATGGTGGCCCGACTTTGTGAATCCAAGAAGGTCTGTGGTGCAGTTGACACTCAACTTTAGGCAGCAGATCTTCTCATTCAACATCCAGTGTAACCACATCACGTATTTGGAGTATAAAATATAACAGAAATTACTTTTTGGAGGGCTGTACCATAAGTATGCATTGATATAGAAAAATGAGCTTATATTTATAATATAAACAATAATGATATTGACTTTTTAATAAGGGCCTATAACCGATGTGATGTCCAATATTATTATTATTATTTTTTTATATATATATATATTTTACTTTTTTTAGGATTATTCACAGTGAAGCTTGAATGTAGATTGTCAAATAAGTAATAAAAAACGTTTGAATTATTGAATCAAATTAATTGTAAATGATTTAGGTAATAATTATGTACTTCAAAAAAATAAATATATATATATTTGTATGATCTGCATTGGGGGTATGATCTGATATTTCCGTCTTCCCAAAATAAAAATATAAATTCTAATATTAAACAAATCCAGCATAAATGGTTAATTCATAAATGGTTGGTTCTAAACTCAAGGATTCTATAAATGGTATAAATTCTTTAGGTTTTCTCTGCAATCCTGGATCAAGTTTATCAAGGAAAATCACAAAATCGTTAAAAGACAGATATCATGATACATATGCAAAAGTAGTATTATGGCCTGCCATAAGTCATCAACACAGTTAAGTGTGATTTATTTAAATTAAATAATAATATTTTTGTTGTTGTTGTTGTTGTTTTGTTATTCCATATAGTAGAACTTCAAAAATATATAAGGTTTAAGATATAGGAAATCTTTTCTTAGAGTTATTTGCTAGTTATTAAGGGCTTCTTATAAATCAGTATTTCACTAAAAGCACATCTCCCCATATGCAGGTGGTCTACTGCCCTTAGATGAAGTGATCTGTTGCTGTTATTGAAGATAATGAATGTTTGGGGAACGTTCCTTGACTAATCCTTAATAACATCTCATACTCCCGCTTCTAAAGCACAAAAACACATCAACACACCAAGGTAGTTCAGTTTTGGTCCCTTTCCTTCCCGTGTGTATTTCTACATCTTTCACAGACACTGCATGGTTAAAGGATTAAAATGCTTTTCTCCGCTCTCCGGCCCTTTTCGGGGGCCTTTTCTGCAATAACAAAGCAGAGATATACTTTGAAGAAGCACTCCCTGGGGGAAATATTTGAAACTCTTCTTTCAGAGTCTTTTTGGAAGGGAAACCCTAGTTTGAAAAGCTTTTCTCAGCACTCCGGCAGCTGTAGAGATGGCCGCTTGAGAGATGGAGCGATCTAAAACACATATTTTATTTCGGAATGGCCTTCATAAACCGTTCATCCTGGCCTGTAATTACGTGGAGCCACTGGGAATCAGGCCTCCCCCCAACTCTAAATATTCCCTTCTCTCTTTAATTGCTTCAGCCATAATGTCTTTACCATCCTCTAAATCACCCAGCTTCCCCCTTTTTATCCGTTATTACTGCATCTCATGGGAACGCAGCTAATAGTATGCGTGCATGTCTTTCGTTGCTGTAGGATGAATGTTTTAGTGACTATTAAAGAACAACTGAAAGCTTTCCTCAGCACACATATGGCCATAAAACCCTCCGCATGCAACTCCGTTGAAGAAGGACAGCTGTTCTGACACATTTGTTATTTTTTTAACAGTGTTTAAAAGAGTTGTGCTGCGTGATTTTTGTGAAAATCATGATATTTTTATTAAATAAAAATAAAGTATACGCTTTGCCTTATTTAACATCCACCTGAGGGAAGTCTTATTGCTTTACAAAAATAACATCCTTCTCGACAAGCCCTGCAATTTGAAGTGTTTATCATTTATGTCTTACCACAAATGGCACAGGAGTTTCATACTGGGGTCTGTTCGAATCCCTACCCCTAATATGAGTAAGAATAGTGACGCCTGACCACTAATAAAGATTGCAGCCATTGATGGAGATGGTTTATGATTCACAGAGAGAGCTGAATTTACAGTTGTTGACTTTCGTTGACGTTGATTGGTTTTACTAGGGCATTAATAGTGTTCTGGAAGATAATGTCAGCTGTTAGAAACATGGACCAGATGGAAGTTCTTGTCCTGTTGCTTATATTTGGGAACATTTGCACACAGCGTTGCATTCCTCTGGCTGCTGAGACACACATTGGGATGCAAAGAGCAAGCTCGAAAAGCATAGTAATACTATGTTAGATTTATTCATTTAAGGTCTTTATGTAAAGTTCTGTGAATGTGAAATTCATATAGACGTACCCTTTAAAGTGTCTTATGGCCAGCAGCCTGAAAGGACCCATCTGCAGTGAAAATATTTCCATAAGCGATTACAGTTTTTAGATGAGTGTTGATAGTTAAGTAGCTGCTCTGCTTTGCTGAGGTTTAGCTTTCAGATGTTATATCACTACATGAGTGCATTTGAGCTTACTGAGGTCATTAGGGGCCATATGGGTTATGTTTTGCTGATACTCCAGGGCTTAGCTCTGTAGTATACAGCAGTTTCACTTTCTCCAACCATAATGTGTCTCTCATAGTGCTGTTTACACAACCCTGGCTCTCTTCAATAACTTTGCAGAGGAACACTTAACACACACATACTGCAGACTGTCCAGCATGTCCCTTAGTAATCATTAGAGCCAGATGTCTTTGCCGAGTCCTTTATATCCTGTAGCATGATAGCAATGCTTTTATAAGGTACCTACAAAAGTACATAGATATGAAACACGTGTATCTGTAAAAAAAAAAAAAAAATGTAATTGCACTCACAATGGAACAGTGGAGAAGGTTGCTCTGCGAGAGGAGCAAATGCCCTCAATGCTACAAACCCGATTCCAAAAAAGTTGGGACACTGTACAAATTGTGAGTAAAAAAGGAATGGAATAATTTACAAATCTCATAAACTTAGAATATAGATAACATATCAAATATTGAAAGTGAGACATTTTGAAATGTCATGCCAAATATTGGCACATTTTGGATTTCATGAGAGCTACACATTCCAAAAAAGTTGGGACAGGTAGCAATAAGAGGCCGGAAAAGTTAAATGTACATATAAGGAACAGCAGGAGGACCAATTTGCAACTTATTAGGTCAATTGGCAACATGATTGGGTATAAAAAGAGCCTCTCAGAGTGGCAGTGTCTCTCAGAAGTCAAGATGGGCAGAGGATCACCAATTCCCCCAATGCTGCAGTGAAAAATAGTGGAGCAATATCAGAAAGGAGTTTCTGAGAGAAAAATTGCAAAGAGTTTAGGGTTATCATCATCTACAGTGCATTATATCATCCAAAGATTGAGAGAATCTGGAATAATCTCTGTGCGTAAGGGTCAAGGCCGGAAAACCATACTGGATGCCCGTGATCTTCGGGTCCTTAGATGGCACTGCATCACATACAGGAATGCTACTGTAATGGAAATCACAACATGGGCTCAAGAATATTTACAGAAAACACAATCAACCGTGCCATTCGCCATCGGCTAAAACTCTAAACATGATCCAGATCTAAACATGATCCAGAAGCGCAGGTATTTTCTCTGGACCAAGGCTCATTTAAAATGGACTGTGGCAAAGTGGAAAACTGTTCTGTGGTCAAACAAATCAAAATTTGAAGTTCTTTTTGGAAAACTGGGACGCCCTGTCATACGGCCATGTCATATGGCCATGTCATAAGAGAAGTATAGAAATTCTATATTGAATGAAAAAAAAAATTGTGCTGGTATCGGATTGGATCAGTATTAGCAGATACTCAGAATTTTCAATATCAGATCGGATCGTTTCTGAACAAAAATTGTATTGTTGCATCCCTAATCCAGATGTCGTCTCTTTCAGGGAAGAACTTGCATTTTCCAACATGACAATGCAAGACCACATACTGCATCAATTACAACATCATGGCTGCATAAGAAGAAGGATCCAGGTACTGAAATGGCTAGCCTGCAGTCCAGATCTTTCACCCATAGAAAACATTTGGAACATCATAAAGAGGAAGATGTGACAAAGAAGACCCAAGACAGTTGAGCAACTAGAAGCCTGTAATAGACAAGAATGGGACAACATTCCTATTCCTAAACTTGAGCAACTTGCCTCCTCAGTCCCCAGACGTTTGCAGACTGTTGTAAAAAAGAAGAGGGGATGCCACACAGTTGTAAACATGGCCTTGCCCCAACTTTTTTGAGATGTGTTGAATTTTTGTTTGGATTCTTGGTTTAGTTTGTTCATTTTTTGCTTTCTTTGTTTCTTGATTTGTCTTTCTTATATTGTTTGTTTCTTTCTTGCATCACTTTTTGTTTCTTGATTTGTTACCTTGATTATTATTGTTCGTTTCTTGCTTTCTTTGTTTCTTAATTTGTCCTCTTTTCTTTTCTTGAAGTGCTGTTTTATTTTCTTAATTGGTTTGTTTTGATTTGTTTCTTGCTGCTGGGTTCGTTATTTTGTTTCTTGATTTGTATTTATTTGTTTGTTTATCTATTTATTTATCATTATTTTTATTTTATTTTATTTTTTGCTTTGATTTGTTTGTTTCTTGTTTAGCTTTCCTTGGTGCTATTTACTATATTTTGTTTGGTCTGTTACTTGGCTGGTTTGATTGTTTGTTTGTTTCTTTATTTGGTTTATTTGTTAACAGGTTTGGTTTGTTTTGCTTTTTAGTTTTGTTTGGTTTCTTGGTTTTTCTTTTTGTTGTTTGGTTTGTTTGCTGGTTTAGTTTTATTTTATTTTTTATTTTTTTGGCCACTTAGTTTATTTTGTTTCTTGGTGCCTTGTTTAGTTTTTTTCCTGGTTTGAATATTATTATTATTATTATTATTATTATTATTATTAATTGGTTCTCAATGGTTTGTTTTAGGTTTGTTGTGTTTTTCTGTTGTCGTTGTTTGGGTTGTTTATATTAAAATAACATTGATATGAACATTTAAATGTTTATACTTGTGCGTTTTGTGTTTTAATTGTCAGATACTGTTGAGAGTCACGCAATTTTAGGGGGTGGGGGTTTGAGATTGCCTTAAATTTATTCAAATTCAGGTATGCGTGTCCTGCATGAGCGCTTGGGCTGTGTCAAGATAGCATGTGAGATCCACAGAACACAGACTACTGTTAAAGGTATTGTAGATTTGAATGGCATCCACTTAACATTCACTGGCTTCATCACACCTTAAATGGCAGTGTTGAAGAATGTCTTTCTTTGTTCATTATATCCAAAACCAGTCACACTCATATCCATCTTACTTGCTGACTTTATGAACCCAGACACCCAGTTAGATTAGCAGTAGCTATAAACTGATATTATCATACACCAACAGGTTTGTTGCCCCTATTTACTGTCATATCAAGCATAGTGTACTCGGTTCATTTCCTGCAGGGATAATGGCAACAGCCGGTGTCTAAGCACGTCTCCATCCCTCAGCGATGTGTTTGAACTTCTGAGCTCTTTCAAAACAAGTCTAGCCTGTGTTTTAATAGCAAAATACTTCCCAACTTGCACCCACCCAAAACATTATCATGCTCTTTCATTTAGCTCAGAGTAAAGTACCCATGGGAATATGCTTTGCACCATTTGTGCTCTGGGAATGTAAATATTTAGTGATGAAAATGTTCCCGAAGGCATTATGTGGCAATAACTAGACTCTTCCATTTAATTGGGTCACAGTTGCAGCTGAGATATTGAATGTTGTTAGCATCAGCATGTTTCCAGGTTAGGAAATAACTTGGCAAGCATTTACAGAGATGGAACTGGAATATTCCTGTGGCAGCTTGTGATTAGTTCACCTGCACCTGTCTCTGCAGGCCTGGCAGCTGAGGTGCAGTCATCTTGTCGGCTATGGGGCGAAGTACTGCTCGTACGTCATGGTCGGTGGCCTCCATGGTGTGGAAGTAGTGTTTCTATAAAGACACTCTCAAGAGGTTTGTGGAAGACACATGCACAATTTTTAAAGCCACTACCCTCTGGAGTTGTTTGGTATTTTTTGACAGTAATTCTTTTCAGCCTTTTGTTGTTGATGATGTTGTTTTTTCTTCTTTGTAATGGCACACTTTCTATGTGAACAAACAAAAATATAAAATCATGGACATGATTTCGAAAAAGTTAAATGGTCCAGAAAAATTAGTCATGCTTGTATTGTTCTTGTTCTTCACATATCACAAAAAAGTCACAAAAACAATATAGACACGATTGAAAGAAAAATAAACCTGCATCACATAAAACTCTCACAGTAAACCGTGACCACATTGGAAACGAATAATAATAAATAAATAAAAATAATAATTAATCAAGTGGAAATGTTTGGTACTGCACACAAACAAAATCTTACTGAAAGCAATTTTTTTTTTGTAATATCAACTTCAAATTTGGAATAAAACTTTAGATTTATGGATTTTGATTACTCACCGCCTGCGGTTCCAACACACGATCGTGACCCTTTTTCATTGGGATTGCATCATCCTTAAGAAATAAACGATACGCAAATCCGTCGTCAAACTGGGCCTTGTTTGTTAAACAAGCATCTTCGAAATGCAGGGAACAAACACAAACACTTGCACAACTCCGTTGATGCTCTGTAAAAATAAACTCCATCCACTGGTCCCTTAATGCTGTTTTTTTTTTTTTTTTTGGTAATCTGTGCAGGGTTGTCTTGCCCTGGGAACCAAAAACACACCTCTTTTGTGATATTTCGTGACGCTCTCGCTCTAATCAGTGAATGTCTCTGCTCTCTCAGTGCTCTGCTATATGGGAGCGCGCGCTCTTCCGGCAGACGTGCCCTTAGGACCCATATAAGGAAATTCCGCTCCATCTAACGTCACACAGAGCCATACTCGAAAAAAACTTTCCGAAACTTGTGACAAACCGGAAGGAGTATTTTGGGAACAAAAATACTCCTTCAAACGTACAACTTAACTTTTTAAACTTTGTCCATGTTTAGCATGGGAACCCAACTCTTTAACAGTGTAAAAAACTCAGTATGCATGAAATAGCATTTCACCCCCCCCTTTAAATTAAGTTTCAATTGTCATTTCAGCAATACAGCAATAATCTTCCAAATTGAATTACTTTATATAGTAACTTACTTTATATACTTTTCCCCCAGAAAACAGTTTAAATGTTTGTGTCATCTTAAAAAGATGTCTGTGAAGTTAACAGGCACATAATGAAAACCACAAAACTCCTGTTTTCATTTCATGGGGTCTTTTAAAATACCAGGATATCTTAACTACTCTGCTGTGGTTTTGTTCTTTAGCACTTTTTTGTTTGGACAGTTCTGGACATGTCAGGCAGGTAGAGAGGGAACATAAGGGTTTATGGGCTTGGATTCTGGGAACGATGCTGGTAGTGTAAAGTAAACCTCTGTCTGCTCACGTTGTTGCAGGGAAACCAGAGAGCATTCCCATAGAGAGATGCTGGCTCATGGGGGAGGGAAGGACCCCATGCTGATGGCAGAAGGTAAGAAAAGAAGTCTGTGCTTGGGAGAATGAACAAGTTCTCAGTTCAATCACTGCTGTTACTTTGTCCATTAAAGAGTCAACATAAAGAGTCCAGATTGGCCTTTTTTACCTTCTGAGTACATGTTCATGGTGTTATACAGAATGACTCATCAGTGTATGTTACTACAATAAAGTGCCCCAGTAATGTCAGAATTTATTAAGATTTAATAAACAATTGCCAAGAGGCTATTTATATCACAGCAATTATAGAAAATATGAAAAGATTACTATTGGGTAAGTGAAGATGAAAAATTCCCAGCCCTGGTATTGCAAAGATAGATAGATAGATAGATAGATAGATAGATAGATAGATAGATAGATAGATAGATAGATAGATAGATAGATAGATAGATAGATAGATAGATAGATAGATAGAAGTAATCATGTTATTGTTCTGATTACTTTATTTCAAAAGTAATAAGTTACATTTCTAGTTATTACTGCATTGCTCAATGCTTCAAACATGTTATAGACTAAATAGACACTCTGCATACACATGCGCCTGCTAATCGTTTATATTTTATATTAGTTCATGTTGCTTTTGTGCAATAGATAAATAACAATTTATTTGTTTTAGATATTTTATGTTTAGATTTTCTATTTTACTTGAGCCCCATGAATCATTTTATTTTCCCGAATCCCCCACACACACAAGTCTCTGCACTCGCCTATCAAGTCTTGTCCCAGACGCTGCACACTGTTGCGTCTGGTCTTGTGGGAGAAGGTCTCTAATCCACTGGCATTTGACATAACAGTGAATGTTGTACATCCTTTTTACAATCTCTAAATTATAAAACACTGCATTCTGTCTGCAATGTAATGCGGCATTGACATATAGAGACCTCGGCTTGTAACTATACTCAAATGACTATTTTTAAAATTATAACGCGTTAGATTACTCTTGTTACTAAAAAAGTTATCAAATTACAGTAACGCGTTACTAATTAATGCATTACTACCCAACACTGGTGCTGTGTATGCTAATGTGCAACAACGACATGTGTAAAAACAAAAATGCACTGCATGATCGAACATTTACATGAGATAAATATATATTTTTGAAAAAAAAATAATAATCCCCTCTCACAAGAATCACCTATAAGGAGGGACATTCCCCCCATTTTCAAAAATGAAATTCGGTTATTTTATTAAGTCATATCAAATCAGTTTATTATATATATTAGGGCCGGGCAAGTTACCACGTTATTATCGCATTAATGCATTCATTGATTAACACCGAAAATTATTTATCGCACAATTTTTTTTTTTTTTATTACTAATATGCCTAATATAAAATAAATCATTATAATACATATGTCTGCCGATATATCGGCCTTGGTAATTATAATATATGTCGTTAATTCAGTCATTCTTGCATTTTTTTACCTTTTTTATTTTCCTTTTTTATTTTTATTTAAAATATCACAATTAATATATCTGTTGTTAATTCCATTATTAACCATAATAATAATAAATAAATAAATACACATTAGTGTCTTCACTTCCTTATTCTCTGTTTCCTTAGCTACATGTATTTTCCACTGTTAACTTTCCTGATCAGAGTACACCCCATGCCCCCTCCTCTGAGCCGGATCACAGTGGAACAAGAGCCACCCTAGAGAGAGCCTTTAGCCGGGGCCATTTTTATCTGCCAGGCTCCTCGCTTCTCGCTGGCCGGATCCCAGGCCTCTGGTGCTGAAAAGTCCAGGCTGGATTAGATGGCATAGCAGAGAGAGGAGAGTGATGGACTGACGGCCACGTTGACTGAAGCCCTGTGTTCTCCAGCCATGAGCTGCACAGAGGCGTCTTTCATGACCCTCAGCTTTCCCAGGGACCTCTATTTTAGTGCCGAAGGACAGACTGAAAGAACAATGCAGACTCGAGCACCTGGGCTGGGATGTGTTTTAGTACTGTAGCACACAGATGCTGACATGCATGAGTTTTAGATACAGGATCACAGGAGGGTCAGGTTCACCTTCGTTTTAAACATTCCTTAATGGGGTTTCAGTGAAATTGCATTCACATATTCACCAATAATCTATCAAAAAGAAAAGCAGATCTTATAAATACCATTACAAACACCCTTTTCCTGAAAATATCAGTGGTTGAAAGGGAAAAAATAATACTTTTTTAATAAGAATATTCTTTTTTTCAGAATAAACACATTGACATAATATGATGTAAGGGTGGCTATAAGTTGTTAAAAATCAAAGCAAGTTTACAAAAATAAACTAATATATCACACACTTTTATTTCTTGGATTAAATAATAGTATTATAGTAATGAATTATAGTTAGGTTCCAAAGTCTCAATCCAAATTTTTATTTTCAGCATATTAATCAGCATATAAAAATGATTTCTGAAGGTCAATGTGATTCTTAACACTAAATGAATAGCTCAAACCTCTTAAAATATTACATAGAAAACTGTTATTTACATTGTAGTAATATTTCACAATATAACTATTTTTGCTGTATTTCTAGCAAAAAACAAAACAAAAACAAAACAAAAAAAACCTTTTGTCTGTGGAATATTTTAAAATATATGGAATCATTTGCATCATTAGCAGTCAGAAAAATTATGTGTCTTTTTTCACATTATGCTTTTTCCTGATTATTATTTTGATATTATATATATATATATATATATATATATATATATATATATATATATATATATATATATATATAGATAGATAGATATATAGATAGATAGATAGATAGATAGATAGATAGATAGATAGATAGATAGATAGATAGATAGATAGATAGATAGATAGATGTTTCCCTACAAATTTATATCCTCATAACAAACTAATAAAAAGATTTAGGAAAAGTCGAAATTGTGAGATGCATACTCAGAATTCTGAGAAAAAAAAAGTAATATTATTAAATATACTATATTATAAATAATGTCATTTAAATATCAACTTTTTTCCAAAATTGTTGAACAGACCTCAAGGCACATAATTCATGTGCACAGTGGCATAATCCCTGAAACTTTAGCAACCTTTTTATTTTTTTCTCAAAGCTTTGAGACCTCCAGTTTTAATTACAGTCAATGAAGTAACTTCAGCCTTAGGTAGAGCATGAGCTTATTGTTTTCAACTCGTGACATGTTTGAAATAGTTACAAACACAAGCCGTGGAGTCTCCAGAAAATCTCTTCATCTGCTGGGAGGGAAGCTGTAATTATCTTCTTAGTCTTGAAACATTGCTCAACCTCAGTCTAAGCAAGTGTTCATTGAGACCAGCACTACTTGTTCTCAGTCTGTGCAGTTTTTGGAGCACATAATGAAACACTGAACTCGATTCGGTTGCATAACACTACATCCAGTGTCCTCGTTTGTCCTCTTGATAACCCTGTCCTATTTCACATGAAACCCAAACCAGCGCTACCTGAGTCATGTTCCACCATGTCTGTGTGCCCACGTAACTGCACAAGCTCAAGGTGTGGTGCGCGGCACAGGAGCCAAAGAACGGTGTTTTAACAGGGATTAATTGAGGAGAGATGAGCCTGCCTCACTTTGATCTGTCTTTAGTTTCATCATCTTCCATTCCCAGTCAGGAGCTCTTCTGACCAATCGCAGAGAGCCTCCTCATCCTCTTGTTCTCCTCTGATAAATGAAGGGAAGCTGTTTGAAAAGGCATGTCGGACATTCAGTCTGTGGTTGACCGCCATTTCAAAGCACACACAGCTGGGCTGTTCAGGACACCTTGAACTAGAAAGTCCCTTTGATTCATAATAAAACACACACTGTGCACCTGCACTGATAAATATGGCGACTTTAGTCCATCTTTTCCTCGCAAATGTTTGATCCTGTCAACCGTTTAATCAGGTTTCCACATAAAAGAGATTAATTATTCCTCAGCGTTACGGTTAAACTTAGTTAGTAGTGGAATTGTTTGTTATAAGACCTTTGATCATATGTAGCTTTTTCCACTTACATTTTATTTATATTTTTGCATTTTTGTATCTATATTATATATATTGCATACATTGAATATATATATAAGAATGAGGGGTATTCTATTTGCAATAATTCGATTTAATTTTTTTATTGAGTATTATTAAAGTGTACATGTACATCATTTTAATAATACTCTAAATTAATAAAAAATCTATAAATTATACATATATAATGAATCAAAAAGAAAATAATAATAATAATTATAAAAAAGGGCTCAGATAAAACTTAAATAGATAGTTCTGGCATGAAAACACATTTGAATTGCTCCAAATGATCTAGATCATTCCAGAGATCAAAGGAAACAATAACGTAGTCCTCTATATGTAATCTAATAGTAACTCTTTAACATCAGAAATGTAAAGCTCATTCCTGAACATTAATCTGATATCTTTATTGGATATAATTTGTATATTTTTGTATATATAAAAAAAAAAAAAAAAAAAAAAAAAAAGGAGTCTGGATTGGGTTTTACTCTGAATCCCCTCTAGAGTGAACTCAGGAAATTGGCATCATTACAGTAAGTGCTATTGAAGCTGGAGACGTCTAGTCCTTGTGTGATCCACTCAGAGATTAAAGCAATACTCCGGCTTACATCTTCAGCTCTCTGAACAAAATCTGTGGCTGTAGCTTTCATCATCCAAAAAAACAAAACAAAAAAAAAACACACAAGTACAGTAAGGTGTACAGCTGGAGATAATGCTTCCTTTTACCGATATAATGCCAGAGGTAGAAGTCAGACAGGTGATTATATAAATAGTAGGTATTAATGCTTGTCTCTTCATATCTCTCATGCCCGGGTCATGTCAAGTAGGTCAGGAACCTCCTGGCAGCTATTTGGCAGCTTGTGCTTAAAAACCGAACAAATCCAGATCCCAAATCTACAGAGCCCATAAGGGGACATGATGATGGAAAAAAAATTCTGAGATAAGATGAGTATTTATACTTGAATGCTTTTGGGTTGTGTCAGAAATTTTGTTCACTCACAAAACTGTATTCAAATTTTGTACTTATGTGAGAGAATGCAAAGTTTCTTGGGGGAACACAATCCTTTTTATGAGATAAACACAATCCTTTTTTATGAGATAATGCATGTTTTTAGAAAGAATGCAAAGGTTCTTGGAGAAATGCAACACTTTTGCAAGATAATTCACATTTTGCAAGAGAACGCAAAGTTTTTCAGGGGGACGCCATTGTTTTAAGAGAGCGCAAATGTGTTGTGGGTGAATGTAGAGTTTCTTGGGAATGCAATACTTTGCAAGGAAATGCAAATGTTTTGCAAGAGAATGCAAAGTTTCCCAGGGGAATGCAATACTTTTGCGAAAGGATTAAAATATTTTATGAGCAAATGCAAACATTCTTGGGCGAGCACAATATTTTTGCGAGAAAATTCAAATGTTTTGCAAATGAACGCAATGTTTTTCAATACTTTTCCGAAAGAACACAAATGTTTTGTGAGTGAAAGCAAAGTTTCTCAATACTTTTGCAAAAGAATGGAAATGTTTTGCAAGCGAATGCAAAGTTTCTCAATACTTTTGCGACCGAAGGCAAAGTTTCTCAATACTTTTCCGAAAGGACACAAATGTTTTGCGACCAAACGCAAAGTTTCTCAATACTTTTGCAAAAGAATGGAAATGTTTTGCGAGCGAATGCAGTTTCTCAATACTTTTGCAAAAGAATGGAAATGTTTTCCGAGCGAATGCAAAGTTTCTCAATCATTTTAGCAAAAGAATGGAAATGTTTTGCGAGCGAATGCAAAGTTTCTCAATACTTTTGCAAAAGAATAGAAATGTTTTGCGACCGAATGCAAAGTTTCTCAATACTTTTGCAAAAGAATGAAAATGTTTTGCGACCGAATGCAAAGTTTCTCAATACTTTTCCGAAAGGACACAAATGTTTTGCGACCAAACGCAAAGTTTCTCAATACTTTTGCAAAAGAATGGAAATGTTTTGCGACCGAATGCAAAGTTTCTCAATACTTTTCCGAAAGGACACAAATGTTTTGCGACCAAACGCAAAGTTTCTCAATACTTTTGCAAAAGAATGGAAATGTTTTGCGAGCGAATGCAAAGTTTCTCAATACTTTTGCAAAAGAATGGAAATGTTTTCCGACCGAATGCAAAGTTTCTCAATACTTTTCCGAAAGGACACAAATGTTTTGCGACCAAACGCAAAGTTTCTCAATACTTTTGCAAAAGAATGAAAATGTTTTGCGACCGAATGCAAAGTTTCTCAATACTTTTCCGAAAGGACACAAATGTTTTGCGACCAAACGCAAAGTTTCTCAATACTTTTGCAAAAGAATGGAAATGTTTTGCGAGCGAATGCAAAGTTTCTCAATACTTTTGCAAAAGAATGAAAATGTTTTGCGACCGAATGCAAAGTTTCTCAATACTTTTCCGAAAGGACACAAATGTTTTGCGACCAAACGCAAAGTTTCTCAATACTTTTGCAAAAGAATAGAAATGTTTTGCGACCGAATGCAAAGTTTCTCAATACTTTTGCAAAAGAATGAAAATGTTTTGCGACCGAATGCAAAGTTTCTCAATACTTTTCCGAAAGGACACAAATGTTTTGCGACCAAACGCAAAGTTTCTCAATACTTTTGCAAAAGAATGGAAATGTTTTCCGAGCGAATGCAAAGTTTCTCAATAATTTTTGCAAAAGAATGGAAATGTTTTGCGAGCGAATGCAAAGTTTCTCAATACTTTTCCAAAAGAATAGAAATGTTTTGCGAGCGAATGCAAAGTTTCTCACTACTTTTGCAAAAGAAAGAAAATATTTTGCTAGCGAATGCAAAGTTTCTCAATACTTTTCCAAAAGGACACAAATGTTTTGCGACCAAACGCAAAAGTTTCTCAATACTTTTGTAAAAGAATGGAAATGTTTTGCGAGCGAATGCAAAGTTTCTCAATACTTTTCCGAAAGGACACAAATGTTTTGCAACCAAACGCGAAGTTTCTCAATACCTTTGCAAAAGAAAGAAAATATTTTGCGAGCAAATGCAAAGTTTCTCAATACTTTTGCAAAAGAATGAAAATGTTTTGCGACCAAACGCAAAGTTTCTCAATACTTTTCCGAAAGGACACAAATGTTTTGCGAGTGAACTAAATTTTTCAATACTTTTGCGAAATAATAAATATGTTTTAGGAGCGAACGCAAAGTTTCTCAGTACTTTTTCACAAAAATGAAAATGCTTTGCAAGTGAACATTTTCTCAAGAGAATGCAATAATGTAGCGAGAGAACTAAAAGTTTCTTGTAGGAATGCAGTACTTAATTTTTTATATCACCATGTCCCTTCAGGGGCTCTGTACAAATCTACATCCGTTGTATATATAATTATGAATCAGAGGGAGAACATTTTATCAAATAAGGCCATATTGTGATTGCGACCAGATTTCAGATTTTCATCTCATCATTTAGTACAAAATCAGAATTAAACCATTGTAAAAGCAAATATTTACAGAACTAATTCTAAATATCTTGTTTAATTTTATTATATATTAATTCGGAAAGATGTGCATAGCAGGGTTTGTGGGTAAAAAAAAAAAGTTGCATAAGATTTTAGTGCAGCCAGTTGCTGTGTGGACTTGGTCTCCTCTCTGTGTGTGCATGTGTGTGTGTGTTTTAGAGGTGACCCATGCAGGAAAGAGGGGGAAGGGAGGAGGGCCTATTTACATTGGCAGCTCTACAAGGGGAAATGAGCAGACTTCAAAGCGCCAACAGAGAGGAATTGTAAATCGAGTGCGCACAGTTTAGCAGGACGATGCACACTGATACTGGCTGCACTGCGTTCACTGAGCTGGGAAGCAGCAGATATGTGTCAACCTGTGGAAGATGATATTGTCATATTATAATTTAGTGTTGGGAAAATGAAACCTCTGCCCTTTTAGATGCTGCTTCTGTGCCAGTGTAAATGCTGCTTAGATTTACAGCGCTGCTTTGAACATTATTCGATACAAAGTATATGGAAAACCTTTACCTAAACAAATAATTAACACAGGAAAATCATCCTGGTGAAGCTTGAGAGAGTGTGTGTAACTGGAATTCGCCCCTCGTGTGTCATGTCCAGGCATGTTGCAGAAAAGACCCTCCATCGAGGACTTTGTCAACGCCCTCGTGTCTGATCTGAACCCTGACTTTGAAACCTTCATCATGGACTCTGTGAGATGAAGGATTTTTAATAGCAGTATAACTTTATCTTCCTCAGGGTAATCAGTCTTTAAAGCTGGTTAATGAACAGTTTGGAGAAAGAAAGAAAGTTATGAACAAAAACTGAACGGTCTCACAACAGTGCATTGTGGGATATATGCTAGTACTGTTTTTTTTACTATAATACCAAAATTCTACTATAATACAAAATAAAAGTAATATTTTTACTGAATTTAGGGTATATAAATATATATATATATATATATATATATATATATATATATATATATATATATATATATATATATATATATATATATATATATAATCATTAAATCATTAATTACAAAAATAAAGAAATTTACTTTTTTACTTTATAATGACTCAATTAATGATTTCAACATAAGCATTCGGTCATAAATGGTAAAAAAAAATTATATACATATGGTCGAACAACTGGGCATACATATATATGTGTGTGTGTGTGTGTGTGTGTGTGTATATATATATATATATAAGGTTATTAATTTACTCAGGTCTCCTAGTGTATATCTAAAAATACAGTGCATTGTAGATTATAGTTTGTATAATTTCAGATCACTGTTATAATGTTATTATATTTGTGCTTTGACTTAATATTTTCATTAAATACTACAGCAAAGCTTATAAAGTTTTATTTACAAATTTGATGAGCAACACAATTCACAAGGTTTGTATGAGTTCACCATACATCATTACGAAAAGCAAGAGTGAAGGCATGAGATGAGAATCTACATTATAAAAAATATTGTCCTTCTATTTCCTCTCATACAATATCTACAATTCAACACACTGGAGATCACACTCACACACACACACAGCGCAGTTTGATCTATGAAACTGGAATGCACTGCAAAGAGCAATGCAAACCATTCAGGTCAACTGCAACCAATACCTGCAGCTGAACCTTAACTTCAAGCCACCTCAACAGGTAGTCAGTGCTGGGGTACAGAACTATCTAGTGCTTTCTTTACAAAAGACAGCAATCTTCTGTCTCGTGTGGTTTTGTTTACACATTAATGAAGTCTCTTTAGGCTGCTGTTGGCGAGCGTCACACACGGCTGGAGAATGATGGCAAAACACAGGTTTTCATTGTGTGTGGCCTGATGTAATCGGAGGTGGGATCTTCCTTTACTCGTTCTACCTCCAGAGTGACTCTCAGAGACCAACAGCAGGGGAGATAAGAGCAGGTCATCCTGGAGAGAGACAAAAAAAGCGCAAGAACAAACTTGTTAATCACTTGGCAATGAATCAGTCATTCATTAAATTAAAGTAAATTAAAACATGTCTCATGAAGCCTCATCATTTATGAGACTTTAGCACAGGCACAGTGAGGTTTGGCTTGGTCTCTTAAAGGGACAGTCCACAATTTTTTTTACAATGGAAGTGAATGGGGACTGGGACTTTCAAGCTCCAAAAATGACAGAAAGCATCACAAAAATTGAGCATATGACTTATTTGTTATATTCCAGGTCTTCTGAAGCCATATATTAGAAAAAAAGCCATATGATTGAGTTTTAGTTATTTGCGGAGAATAGTGTATGTTCAAATGTTGCCTTGCAATATATTCCAAAGCTTTGATTAATTTTATGTCAAATAAAAAATAAATAAATAAATAAATAAAAAAGAGGCCACAAATTGAGAATATGTTCTAATTATGTATTTGTTCATTTCCTTGATTAAAGGTAAAGTTCACCCAAAAATGTACATTTTGTCATCATTTACTCGCACTCGTGTGAATTTCTTTCCTCTGTGGAACATAAAAAAATCTATATTTTTATACGAATTTTGAAATTAACCAAGAATTTTGGTATCCAAACAGTTGCTGGTGGCCCACATTTTACGATTTAACTGAATTTTAAATAAAATGAATAAATAAATAATGTTCATAATAATACAATTTGGTCATCATTTACCAAATACTAGTGAATAAATGAACCAAAAATGGCCTTGAATTAAAAAAATTAATAAAACATGGCAACGGATGGAAAAAGTTGAGTGGAAATGAATTCTTAAAGGGACAGTTCACCCAAAAATGAAAACTTGAAGAATCTTTGTTCAAGTGATACTCTCATGAACGCGAGTTGAAGACAATTTTTTGCATAAAGCCATTATTTTGTTTTAAAAGTATTCTTGTAGCTTCATAAAACTAAGGCTGAATTACTGATGTCACATGGACTATTTAAATAATGTCCTTACTACTTTTCTGTGCCTTTAACATGTCAACGCATGATCAGAAAGCTCTCGGATTTCATAAAAAATTTTCGTAATTTATGAATGACATTAGGGAGAGTAATAAAGATCATTTTAATAACTACTTTTTTTACTACTTTTTTCATCAATGTTATGTATGTTTGGACTACTTTTAAACTACCTGTAAGTTTCTTTAGTCATTTCCAAACTTGACAGTCCCCATTTATTTTCATTATACGGACAAGAACTACCATAAGACTCTGAAAATTATCTTTGTGATTTCAACGCAAAAAAAAAAAAACGTCATGCAGATTTGAAACAATTTGATAACAGATTTTTTTTTACTACTGTAAACTTCCTTTTTAGTTTATAATCTCACATGCCAAGATTAAACACTTGAAACAAAATCTATCTCACTATATAATCCCAAACATCTTGATTCATCGTGTTTAAAGCTCACTACTAGCTGGTGACATTTTGAAGGCTAACAAAGTAAGGGAACGCATGACTTCACGTGTTTCACACCAGCACGCTGTTTAACAAAGGGCCCTTTTATGTGTATCAAAGGAAATTGAATAATTTGTTCCTTTCATGTTCGGCTTTTCACCATAAGGCTTTTGTTTCCTGTGATCGCATGTTTACACACACCACCCTCGGCTCTGGATGGCATCGACAGTTTGTCAGTTGCTCATTTGCTTTGGCTCTCGTTAAACGAACACAGAAGTGGAGTGTTTCAACATCTCAGCTTCCATTAGGCTCACATCTTGAATTCTGTGTCAATTCTATTGCACAATTTTGATTGATTGTTAATATAATTCAGCTAACAAGGCATAAAGTAATGATAAATGCCTCAATTGAAAACTTCAAAACTACACTTTTTTGAAAAGTGGTTAACATCACAATAGCATTAAACATGTTTATATTAGTTAATGCATTAGGTAAAAATACCTAACATTTTACTATTTTAGAGCACGTATTTTTCTCGATTAATATTAATTGTTAAGTTTGTGGTCCATAAGAATTTTTTTTTTTTTTTTTAAGGAGTCTCATGCTCAAGGCTGCATTTATTTGATGAGAAATACAATAAAAACTGTATATTGTGAAATATTATTACACTTAAAATAACTGGTTTGTATTTGAGTATATTTTATAATTTATTATTTATAGAATTTATTGCTGTGATGCAAAGATGATTTTTTTCAGATTCATTACTCCAGTCTTCAGTGTCAGATGATCCTTCAGAAACCATTCTAACAAACTGATTTAGTGCCAAAAGACACTTATTATATCAATGTTTAACACAGTTATGCCATTCTATATTTTTGCAGAAACTTTAATAAAAACGTTTGAGATTCTGTTGAATGAATTAAAAATTTAAAAGAACAACATATGAAATAAAATTAACATTATAATTGCCTTTTTATAATTAACATATATTTTAATGTTACATATATGTTATAAATGTTAAAAAAATACAACTCATTGACATTTAGTAAACAGATTTTTGGCACAAAACTAACTTTTTCATTAATTTCTGTGGCAGCATGGGAATATTCTAGACTCTTAAACTGGACATTCCCATGTAATGAGTTTTCTGTCAGTCACTTTGGACTGATGAGTTGGGTCTGACCCTGGAGCTTCGCTCACCTTCAGTTGCAGACAGCTGTGGCTGAAGGAGCCGACTGTTTGACCCATCCTCAGGCTCAGCTGGGGTCAGGCCTGAGCTCTGCACGTCTCGTTCCTCGTCCTCCTCACAGTGTGTGGACTCTGAGGGATCGTCTGAGGTGGTGAAGGCCTCATCAGGTGCACATCCCAAATCTGCCTGGCTGCCGCCCAGAGATGGATTGACCGGTCTGTTGGGATAAAAAACATACTGTCAAATTACACAGAGCTCAATGGAAGAGTTAAGCTGGAGGTAAACTGCTTCTGATGGCATCTTAAAGACACAAGGCTCATTATTAAATAAAAAAGAATGCAGACAGAATACAAGAACGTGTCCTTTTATTTTCAGAATTCACACATTAGCCACATTTCTTTTAAAAGAGCAATACCACTAAAAATAAAAGAATTCAAAAAGTGTTTATTATCTAGAATAGAGAGACCAATAATCAATGGAAATGGAGAAATGTAACAAAAGTCAGTTAACGTTACTTTCTAAAAAAAAAAGTAGCAAAACACTATTTGAAATGAAACATTTGAAATATTGGTCACCAGTAATTTTATAAATAACCTGACACCAAATAAAATGTGTGGTACAGTACCATTTAAAAGTTTTTGGTCAGTAAGAGTAAAAAAATTGGGGTCGGTAAGAAAAAAAAAATTATATATATATATATATATATATATATATATATATATATATATATATATATACATACATATATATATATATATATATATATATATATATATATATATATATATATATATATATATATGTATATATATATATATATTAGGGGTGTAACGATACGCGTATTCGTATTGAACCGTTCGGTACGACGCTTTCGGTTCGGTACGCGGTACGCATTATGTATACCGAACGGTTCGTTGGAGTAATTAATTATATTTGAAAAAAAAAAAAAAGAGAGAGAAAGAAATATAATGATATGCGTTCAACAAGGTAGCCCAATAACCCAAACAACGTAACAGGCAACGCCCCTGACACTCCCGAAGAAGAAAAAAACACCATCTTATATGTTTATGTTAGGCTACTCAGCAGGCGCTCGCTCACTCAGTACACGCTGAAGGCTCGTTGCAAAATAGCCAATGCGTTTAACAGACTAGAAATGAGAAGATCCTCCAATAACCAACAGGTCTGGTGTTTGGGTGCACTTTGGATTCCCTTTAAGCTATAATGGTGATGGCAAGAGAGTGGTGGATAAAAAAACAACGGTATGTCGCATCTGCAACATGACAGGGTACACCGGCAGGATTACAAAAAAAAAAAACCCAGCGGGAATATCTGGGATATATGCGTCAGTACTATCTGGGAAAAGACGAAAAAAAGGAGAAACATGCACGCAGCAAACTATCCCTGCAGCATTTAGACACTATAGCTTACAGGGAATCCAACCCAAACACCAGACCTGTTGGTTATTTTAGGATCTTATATTTCTGGTCTGTTAAATGCATTAGACATTTTGCAACGAGCCTTCAGCGCGTGCTGAGTGAGCGAGCGCCTTAGGGGCCGTTCACATATCGTGCCTAAAAACGCATGGAAAACGCTAAGCGCGTCTTTCTCCTGAGGCGTCTGTCTTTGCTAAGCAACAATGACGTGCTCTCTCCATGAGACGCGGAAATTTCAGCGAAGGATAAATGGATTTGCAGCTCTAAAAATCGCTTGCAGTAGCTCTGCTACTGAATTTATTTCAAAATTGCAATCCATATACAACTATGATCAGCTGTTCCTTCATCTTGGCTGAGCTCTCAACGTTGTTACGGGAAAGGATGAAGCTGATTGGTTGGTTCTTGTCACATGACCCGCGGTGCGCTTGCGGCATTCTGAAAAGTTGAGATGTTTTTACATTTTGCTGTATCTAAAACGTATCGAACCGAACCGAACCGAACCGTGACATCAGTGTATCGTATCGAACCGAACCGTGAATTTTGTGAACCGTTACACCCCTAATATATATATATATATATACACATACATATATATATACATACATACATACATATATATATATATATATATATATATATACACATAAATAAATAAATAAATAAATATATATATATATATATACACATAAATAAATAAATAAATATATATATATATATATATATATATATATATATATATATATATATATATATATATATATATATATATACATATATACATACATACATACATACATACATATATATATATATATATATATATATATATATATATATATATATATATATATTATTGTATTCAATGGAGGATATATTTAAATAGCTCAAAAGTTTCAGTAGAGACAAATTTCTACGAAATAAACACTTATTTCAAATAAATAGTTATGTTTATTCATTAAACCATCAGAAAGATTAAAAACATTTCAGAAATGTAAACACTTTTCAACATTGATAATAATAGGAAGTGTTTCCTGAGCAGCAGATCAGAATATCAGGATGATTTCTGAACGGATCAAATAGAATTTTGTCAGCAACTGTAAATGAATCTGTTGAGTTTGATCTAATCTTCCAGGTCTGCCATGCAGACTAAAGTGGCACAGATCCAAAGCTGATCCTTGAGCCTGATTTGAATGTGAACGTGACCCACCCTTCATTGAGACTGTTCTGAGAGAGATATGGACGAGTCTCTCGGCCGCGGCTCTGGCTCCACGAGTCATCGCAGCACAGAGACGGGATCATGTGCACAGGACCTGGAAAACAAACCGCACATGAATCCAACGTCATGATGATCAACCTTCCCGTGACTCTGTGTGTGTGATTAATAAAGTGCTCATCTGACAGATAATTACTGGATAACTGACATGTTTGGACTCGTCCAGAGAAAACGCACAAGTCCTCATCACACTCCAGCCGTTTAGCAGCGTGTTGGTAAGACGTCTGAAAGGTGTGTGAAACTCACCGCAGGTCTGTCCGGAGCTGTGACAGCAGTGACAACACGGTCGCTGGGAAAACTCCAGAGCCCTCCGATCCAGACAAGACAGCTCGGACCCCACATAAGGACCCTCATGGGACCTCACTGAAACTGAGACATCGACACACGGAACAACAGAAGAAACAAACAGTGACGTTTCATTATTGCCTGATTAGACAAAGAAATCATGGTAAAAACCCTGTACTGCATGACACCAGGAGGCTTAATGTTGTTGTTTTTTTTGTTTTTAATTAGCATTAACAGTAACAAAATAAAAGATAATGTATGATAAATTACTGATATAACTATGTTATTATAGAAATTATGCAGCTGTTCAAATGTTTAGTGTTTAAGTTAGTATGTTTTATTTTGTGTTGTTTTGTGTCATTTTGTTTTGTTTTATTTTATTGGTGTTGTTTTGTTTTGTGTCGTTTTATTTTATTGGTATTGTTTTGTTTAGTGTTGTTTTGTTTTGTTTGTTTTTTAGCTTTGTGTTGTGTTTTGTTGTTTTTTTTGTGGTTTTTTTGGTTTTGTTTTCAAAGTAATGAAAAATATACTTTTATTTTAACATTGTCTCAAAAGATTTCTAGTTCAAATAAATGTTGTTTTCATTCCTCAAAGACATGCTGTTTTGCACAGAATTTTTAAAATATATTAAAATAAAAATCACAGTAAAAACCCTGTACTGCATGACATCATGAGGCTTAATGTTTTAATGAAAAAAAGCAGCAACAGTGAAAAAAATAATACATACTATAATAAACTACTTAAGAAATATAGTAAATACCCTTAACTGTACTCTGTTTACAACAAATTTTAACGTTAGATCTGTCAGTATCATTACATAGCCAACTAAAATTGTGGTAAAATTGTGAGAAGTAGGAAAACAAAAAAAAATTATCTTTCCAAATTGACTATGCTAATCTTTATTTTTATTTATAACCACAGTTTATATCAAAATATAATATCAGTAGTACCACTGTCATCAAATAAATACATAAACACAATGACAGAAATACTCTTATGGCTTTTCATACTGTTTAAAGAAGCTCCCACATAAATTGGTTTTACATATGTTCAAAGGATGCTATTTTGGCATGTTTTATAACCATAAAAAAACATTTTACTGTAAATATTTGTAAAGCATAATTAGAAATGCTATTATTTAATAGCACTAATTATAAAATGAAACCGTTATTCCACAAGCTTTCTAATCATAATCCGTGACTCTTGTACTAAAACACTGATACGTGATCAGAGGAAGGAGCAGACGGCGTGACCCACCTGGTTTCTTCTCCAGAAGCTGTCTCTTACAGTAGATGACACACAGGATGAAGAGGGCAAGCAGGACGGTGGCCAGCGCACTGCAGATGACCGCAGCCAGAGCCATGTCTCTGGGGCTGGTCACCACAGGCTGGACCGGGACAAAATTCACTCGCCCCATACCTGACAGAGAGAGGAAGTGAGGTCACCGAGGGGCTCTATTATTCACTCTCGTACAATAAGTGCAACACAAAAGGAACTTTTGACAGAATGTGTGTTCAAATAGTGGCCAGGACCTGTCAAGCTCCAAAAAATATAAATGCCACCATAAAACACCCATTTGAGGCTTTTTTAGAGCTTGATTGGTTCATCCCTAATTTACTTTCACTGTATTATAAAAGAGCTGCGTCAACATTTTGCAAAAATTCTTACTGAAAAAAAAATGTTTGGTTTAAAATGATTCATCTAAAGCAGAGTAATTATCGTTAACTAAATCTATTTTTGTTCATTAAAATAAAGTGGAAATACAATAAAAATATACGTTTTAGATAAATAAATAAAAATGTGAAATATTTGTCTCGTCAAACTGAAATACTAAATCTACAAAAAAAAAAAAAAACTAGAAATGTATAAAAACTAAATATGAAATAAAAATAGCGATATTAAAAAAGTTAAAGCTAATAAAAATGACAAAAGCATTTAACAAAATTGCTAAAGATTCAAATGAATTAAACTCAGAATATTAAAAAGAACAATTAACTCAAATATTATAATTTTTTTATAGTATATAAGTTAGTGCCGTCAAATCGCATCTAAAAATAAAATGTATTGTTTGCATAACATATATGAGTGTCCTGTTTATATTTATTTTGTATATATAAATACACACATGCATGCATATATTTAAGAAAAAAAGTGTTATTTTTACATGTCAAAAATATTTATATTTAATATACATGTAAATATTTTCAAAATATACACTGTCCGTACTTGTTTGTATTTATATATACATAATAAATATACAATACACACTGATATATAATATAAACAAAATCGTTATTTTCGATGCAATTAATCGTGTTTATTCATTGCACAGCACAGCAAATCCAAGAACAAATGGGTGCGGGGAAATTTAAACAAATCTGCTTGAAAAGGAAAATCTGTTTCGGTGGTTTGAAACAGCTCTCCAGAAAACTTCACACCAGTCGAGGACACCTTCAAACTGCCAACAAACATTTGATCTGAGGCTCCACCTTCTTTGACATGGAAATCGTTTCAGGTTCATTTTTTCACGAGATCAGACACGAAACATCAGATGTTTGCGAACAGTAAAACCGCTGGCTACCATTTCAAATTTCTGTTTTCCTCCGAGCGAAAAACGCAGAAGAACTTTCCCATTAGTCTAAGGGCCAAAAGCTCCTTTAAGAATCTCCTACAAGATTTAATAATAGTGTTATAAAATCCAGACATTATTTGAAGAGGCTTTCACGTTCTACTACACTTTCCGTTTTTTCCATTTCCATTCATCTTCCATTTAACCTGCCAAAACCAAAAGCCCAGCTCGAGTATGTGTCTCAAATCTCCTCTCGCTGCGGTTAAGGCGGCGGTTTAAATAGCAGAAATGTCCTGAAGGTGAAGGGCACATTCCCGGCCTGCCGATAATTTTTCACCCCTTCACCCCAGGCCAGTCGGGCCTTCACTTGCCAGTCTAGCGAGCCCATTATTAAGAGGCAGATCAAGGCTGAGGGCGGTCACTGCTATATGTTTGAAGTGGGGTTGGGGAATGTGGAATCAGCCTGAGAAAACAGCTGCCACAGTCTGAAGGCACCACGAGAGCTCTGATGTCACCGTCTACAGAGCCTTCCCTCCCTGAAGACAATCTGAGAAAAGGCGAGGGTCGATCAAGTGACTGATCTAGCCTGAAGAAGGGGTTTTACAGTCTGTGTTCTTCTGACACCGACTATTAAGTCATTGAGATAATTGGGGTTATCGTGATATCTGGTGTGTACATCAATGTATCCTTCACTTAGGACTGGAAAAGCAGCTGTGTGGCGAGCTCTAAAGAAGAGTGCATAGTCACAGTTAATCAACAGCTAGTTATAGCAACTACCTCGAACAACCTGCACTAACTAACAGTCTGGTCTCGGAAGTGAAAACTCATTCACTTTCTCTGATTTTTAACACCAACTTATAGACCTACTGTGAGCTATGAGGCTGTCCATCGATGGTATATGCTTTTGTTTGGAGCAGGTCTGCATCATTTCCACTTAAACATGTTTAACATTGAAATTCCTGGGGAAAAACTACTTTTCCCATGATTCTGCAAAATAAATCTGTAACACTTTAGTATAGGGACGAATTTAATAACTAATAATAAGAAGTAAATTAGGAGTTTATTGAAGCAAAAGTCATAGTTAATAGTTTGTTAATAGCGAGGATTGGAGCTTAAAATAAAGTACGAGCAAAAAATCTCCACCAATTAGAAAATCTGAATAAGCAGATCGTAACATTATAACTATTTAGCCACCATCCACTCAAAAGACTGAAATATATATACGTATATACTCCAAATTTCTCTTCTGTCAGAAAATGAATGGGAAAACAAAGTAACTTGCGTTATTTATTAGTAATAAATACTTTAAAGTAACTCAAATATTTCATAGTAAATTTATAAGTGCTGTCAAGCACGATTAATCGTATCCAAAATAAAAGTTTTTGTTTTTACATGATATGTGTGTGTACTTTGTCTATTTATTATGTATATAAATACATGCACATGCATGTATATACACACACACACATACACACACATATAAGAAAAATATGTTATGTTTATATATTAAATATATTTATAATATAAATATATAAATGGAAATACATATTTTCTAAATATATGCTGTATGTGAATTTATTTATACATAATACATATACACAGTACACACACATTTATTATGTAAATAAAAAATATATATT